>NW_008752068.1:128439-165699 GCF_000715545.1 Opisthorchis viverrini | reverse complement strand
AGTGTAGCCCCGATCTTAACCTCTTCCACGTGATTTCTGCTACCATATAAATTCATGATGTACTAGCCAAGATGAACAATCACAGAAAACAAGCCTTGTTCGCTACCTTCTTCGTTCTCATGACTACAATGGGGATATTCAGCCGCTTGAGAGCAAAATTAGCTAGTATACCGGGTAATCTTGTATGGTATAGTGTTTTCCACACATATCTCGACGATCACCCTGAGTAGGGTTATCTGAGTGAGATGGGTGACCATGAACCAGATCGATATGAGTAAGTGACAGCTGAAGATCTGGCTCAGTGGTTTCCCTTATGTGATAGCTTTATGTCAATGTCTTCGCAGTTTCAAACATCTAGGAATTTGGTTTGCTTTTCGACACACCCAGTTACCTCATTCCTACTCACGTTCGCCTCCTATACGAAGGCCTGGTCCACTCTACCCTAGAGACCTGTTGTTGGGACTCATTCCTCTTACTTAACCCTTCTCGATTTTATGCAATATTAAATTCTATGCTTCTTCGATATTTCTTCATCGACTGATAACCTGGGAACATTTTCACACCGTCAGTTGACATGTCTTTTTTCAGTCATTCACATACATAAGGTTAATTCTGTGGGCTATTGAAGTGCATCCTTCTCATGTTTGCCTCTCCAATGGTATCATGTCGCTGGGAATGTTTGCTACTCCTTGTCTTCCTTAAATAATACAAAGACCAAACATTCAGAAGCCGAGGTAATGCTAGTCTCAACCCACCTTGAGACTCATGGTAGTTCTCTGGCTCTGTGTTGCATTTCAGCGTTATTTACAAAGGTTCTCTAAAGATGAGTCCTTCCCCACCTCTCTGATCCATAGCTGTGTAACAGCAACTGCCCAGGTTTTGTTACGTTGTAAGTGGTTAAATACCGAATTCTGCCTGGTTGAGTTTACTGACTACAAGAATTCGAAACAACCTCTCTCTCGAATTCCAATAAACAGAACAAAACGACGATGTTCTGCTCCTTCGAGTGCAGCACTTGCATGAAGAAAGAATCTCTAAGCGTTTCATGACCGACCACCTTAAAACCATATTTAGAGCATGTGTCCAGCGTAGGACTTCTATATGCCATTTCTCCGTAGTGATACGCACCGTGGAGATTAGTGTATAGTATGAATTCGGACCATTACCAACCAACTGGCATATCCAGCCATGTGAGGCAACTGCACATCGAATCGAATCACAAGAATATGATTCTTATTTCAAAGCAAAGTGCTCTTCACTTTTAATTTCAGAGAATTTAGTATGCTTGTACGGTGCCTTATCTACCAGACGGAACAGGGCTTCAATTGTCGTGAAACCACCTACTTTGCGATTTGTCGAACCTCAAAACCAGTTGATGAGTGACTTAGTTACCAGGGTTCGGCAGCAATTTCACAGGTGCTATGTGAACCATCAAATACAAAATGAGTCACACATTAAACCACAATGCAGGTGCTATGAAGATTAAATGACCGGGTCAGTGTTGTTTGATACATCAACTTGAAGGATCGAATATCAGTTGCACTAGCATTTATACACTGTCAGACGAGTCCATTCACGGCTTCTGAACGACAGCAGCACGGGACAATTGGACGTAGGTCCGTGTATGCGGTTGCGTGTGTGCAGGCCAAAGAACTCGTGCCGTGTATACTAACCCCAATCGGGTGCTAGGTGAAACGGTTTGTGCCAAGCATTGTTCCGCCTGTTTATCGTTTTGGACGTGATTTCAGTCACGCAGACGCCTAAAATTTGAACTGCATGGTTTATGAGTTTTCTATGTTTGACATCGGGTTACTAGGTGAGATGCTAATCCTTCCGTTTCTGTGTGCTTTGAATTTGTTTAGAGAGAGAGAGACAGAGAGAATGCGAGAATACGGAAAGGTGGTTCACATGGGTTACTGGGCTGAACTGTTTTTCAAGAGCCTAATTAGCACGGGAATTCAGACGCGCTAAATACAACACTCTCGAAATCCTTGTCTACCGTGTAACACGAACGGTGGACAGTGCGAAATTTTTCTTACCACAAATTCTTCAAAAGCTAGAAGATTCACATTAACATAGCGAGAAAGTGTTGTCAGAAACTCGAATTGGGAGAGGTAATTTAAATGACGTTTGTATACGGCGCACGAGAATATCACCTCGTAAACAGCTGTAAATCATTTTCTGATTTGCGGTGAACCAGTGATGAGTGTTGTATTTGATACTGGTGGGTAGATAATTATTTATCGGTGTACATCTATCGCTACAAGCCTCTGTGAGTGGCTTAAATCCCGGTGCCTGAATTATATCCTCCCTCCTGACGTCTCATGAGCAGACATACCGACTGAGTTGTTTGAGTCAGTTTGAGCCAGCTCCTCAACTTTACTTCAAATCTACACACAAATTCTTGTTTACCAGCAATCATATCACTTGTTCGCTTTTTTTTCGGAAAACAGATGGCCCTGTTTGCTAAAATTTACGATTTAATGCCCCCTCCCTGAAGCCGAGCAGTTGAGCTGCGATCGGAATTTGCTTTGAACAAAAAATACATGCTACTCCCTACTAACATCTGTATGCTTTTGACGGGCTGGTATCGCTCCCCACTGTCACACCGACTTGAAGCCAATATAGCGGTGCATGGATGTGCAGGCATGCAAGAATACCAACACACACACATGGTCATACTTTATACGGATGTGACAGGTGATGTTCTTCAACCTTATCATGTGCAGTCATTGGTTTGGCCGAACAGCTGGAGGCTGCCGAAACATATTAAAAACAGCGGTGTGTTAGTGGTGGTGGTGGTGGTGGCAGTGATGGTCACGGTGAATTTTTCATCTTTCAGTCCCAGAGTGATCATTGCGGCGAATTTGCACGACAGATGTTTCGAACCGCATACCCCTTTTAATGATCTTATTGGTAATGATGGTTTGAGGAGAATGGAATGATGATACTCATCAAACAAAAGTATCTTGAGCAGGATACATAAAGTTGCTACTGTGCTGGTACATTTAAACTAATAACTGACTTTGCGACTGGCAAGTACAACATTAGAAATCAATTTCCTAGTTAATTGGATATACATACTGTCCCTACATTGTAATGTGCATGAGCTATATTCCTGGCTACAAGCCGACTTCTCTGTCTCTGTTCAGCGTACGTATCCTACGGAAATCATATTAGTTAGGAAGTTGGCGGATTTTTGGTTTTCCGTTTTCTCTATTCAACTTTAGGCAGCAGGATTCTTTATTGCTATAAACTTGAAACCCCGACTAGCTTGGTCCAGTTGGCAAGGCAGTCGCATCGGGGAACATCATTGTGGCAAAAAACGTTCATCAGAAAATGTTATCAAATAGCAGTTATTATATACACATAGGTAGTGTTTACCCAAAGACCAGAATATAGATCCTTATTTTTACTGTACATGTTAAAAGTGGTCTAACAAAATTATCACATCGAACGAATAGTGCCGATAGATTTGAATTAATTTAGTCATGGTGTAGGCATTCATTGACAGGGTCAGTCAGTAGGACAGAGATACTCCCATCACAGCAAGGATGATGAGTGATGCAAACGCCTATACAGTATTCGAAACACGCATCGTAATGTTGGATCCTATCACCAAGGTGTAACCGAAAATGTTAGTTTAATACCGCTAACTTTCAGTCCCAAATCTGTAACATCACCTATTTCGCATGGTTTTTTAGTATACAGTTCCACGCTGTGTCGGCTGCGCGTCTTTTTTGCAGAACTATAGATGACGTTTTGAGTAACCGTGTGCAAATAAAATAAATGGAAATCTAGTCAAGCTCTTCAGAAAGCATTTTCTCACAACATACAAGTTAGAAGTACACATTTAATTTGGCCGTACCGCAGAAACACTGTGCAATTGTTTGATCCCTGATGGGAATCATCAACAGTACGCATCTCATGAAACTCAGAGTTTTGACCGTTCGACCAGTGGATGAACACTTAAACGTTTAGCCACGGGTGGCTGATCAGCAGTATGATTAGCTCTCGGTAAGACAGGACAGAGCTCCACTCATCCTTCAATAACGGGAAACCACATCACTTGGTCACCTATTGGCTGGCTTCTCAAGGGACTAGTTCTCAAAACAAGGTTTCACAATCCAGTGAAATTATTCTACCTCTGAGTTGCATATTATTTCATTGGACGTTCCAAGGACTTGAACTAAATCACCGCATTTAGGTGATACTATTAGCTACATACGCAGTCTTTTCTTCCTCTAGTTTTTAAGCAGTGAAGGTCATGTGAGAACTTTTTTGGTAACAGAAAGAATATCGATAACGTAGAAGTGACGAAACGTTCAAGAACCAGCATAAATAAGTCGTCATTTTTAACATCGAACAGCGCAGCACTATGATCTCCAGTGTAGTTTTGAGGAAAAATATCCAGTTGAACTGGTTGCGAAATTACCTTGAACAACGAGGCAGTAAATATTGATTGGGAGCGAACTCTGTGGGGTATGCTACTACCATCTCTGGTCATGGATGGTTCGCAACTTATCATTAGTTGATTAGTTAATTTAGCTCCTGTTTGAGTGGATGAAATGAACTATATGAAATCGTCCGCAAATCCTTTCAGGTTAAATCCATCAATTTCTTCCTACCAATTTTGTGGGCTTTGAAACTGGCACCAGGAGATGTGCACTCTCTTTGAATAACTTCGTGATTGGGAAAAGGACACGTGCTTTTTCCTCGCATTTCAACTTACTGGTCGAATGACCTGAATGTAACCTCAAAGAGAGCATCAATGTTTGCTCTACACTTGTCCAAACTTAGTGAGTGATTAATTGCTGGTGCTTAGGAAACCTGAACGGAATGTTCCAGTGCGCACTTGCCAAAGTCATCCATCTCTTTCTAGCACAAGTTCACGAGTGCCATAAGTAAATTTCATGTGGTTCAGTGTGGAATTCTTTACAACATCATCGTGCCTAGCACATCGAAACACGGTCTAACGTTCTATGATGGGAAAATAGTTTTCTGGTTTTAGAATGCCCCATCTATTAGAATGTCCTACCCACAGGGAGACATAATCCAACGCATTTCTGAGGTCACTGAAGTAGATTTTGTTGACTTAGAGATGCTTTGCAGTTGCCTCGCTGTAAAGAAGCAGCATTCGTTCTTGAATTAATGTACCTTGGTGCAAGGATCTAAACTGTCGCTCAAAAATCAATGAACATATTCATTAAATCGTCTATAAGGAGTACTGGGACATTGGGACCCTGGAATCCCAGCCTGGTTCCTTCTTGGTAAGAGGTACCGGTGAAATTAAATGTTTTATGCTTTTCTACAATAAATCGCGATGCAATCGATTGGCACGCCAAGGATATGCTGCCTCAGTTTGCCAGGTTCGTGACCTATTTTTACCGGCAACTGTACAAGACAGAAGTCTCAAAAATTGGTCCCTCGTGAGATTATTTCTAGCACTCCCCTAGTAGCTGAGGAGTAACTACTGTAGTTATAGTTAGACAAAATGGGCTCACAAGCGTCTACTTGAGACGATCAGGATGCGAGGTTCTATGAGGAACAGATATACATATATTGAACCAAGTGAAAATGAAACCATTTATAACATCCTGAATGGGCTTAGTAAATGATATGGAATGCATGTTCGGAGTCCCATCCAAACTTGTCCAACTTGTTTCCACTTACAACTGGATCTAGCTTGGAAAGCCGAACACAATATAGGGCTAAAATCTGTATTCAAATGAGTATACCGGTCGGTGTTAGGAATCCCTACATACGTTTAAAGGGTCCCCAGTTAATAGAAATACTTGAAACTTTAAACCCTATTGAGGTTGTTGGGGGAAGCATCAAGTCTGAGTAGCACTTTCAGAGGTGGAAGTTGAAAAATTTAAACAGAAGAAAGCAGATCGGGAAAGTACAGACGTCATTAAGGAGCCAGTTATGACAAGCAGTACATATCCAGCAAAGTTCAACATTCCATGCCATTTAAATGGGCTGAAAATAGACGACCATGCAGTACAAAGTTACAGTTCACGTAGCGCTTCAGTTGTTGCCGTGACGCATCACACTACTCATAAGGCTGACGACAACCCCTCGACAGTTCAAGGCTGGTTTTCCTCACCAGGTAGGCGTAATTGACATCCCTCAGTTGACATCAACCTCATATCGTAATTGAATACCAGCTTGTACGTAGTTGGAGAAATGGTCTCATTTGCAAATTAACTTGGCTTTGGTAGAAGACTCAATCGAATCCTAGCATACTCTCTCGCTTGTACTATTCATCAAATGCTGGTGATCCAACTGGATTCATCTGGTCTCCTGTCAACACCAAATTAATTTGTAGATAAATGCATTTGCCCAGGTACTTTAGGGCACATTTTGTTGGTACATTATTATCCACTCACATCTGTTAGTAGTCAGAATTCCTCTGTTAGTCTAAGAATATCTAGGCATGATAGGCCACAGAAAACTCTCCAAGCCACGAAGAAGTGGATTCTTACTTCGTCATTGGAATGCCAAAATAAACGTTCAAATTTTACAGCTCATTTTGGCAATGATCCCATGTGGACGCAGGTATCCAAATCATCTCGAATCCAACTTGGTCTAAATCAATTGAGATTTTCAAGAAAAGGCAGTGTCTAGAATCGGATTTAGTGATTACAACCAGCGGAAACAAGTATTTTAATCCGCGTGTTTTAAGTCTCCACCTGAAACTTTGCAACACGCAGGAAACTGGGCATGAAACAAGTTTCATCCTTCAATTCACAGCTGTTCGTGACCATTTTGTTGAAGATGAAAATGAAGTTTAGAAACTTCGCTAAACTTGGCATTAAGGTTCAATTTTTACACATAAATGAATGGATTTACCTCAATGCATTCGAAACACCCGAGAATGACCCATTTTTCTTCCTCGTTAGAAGGTACACCAAAGGGGTGATTGTCGTGCACCTATCCAACGATGAACTTTGAAGTGAATATTAAGTCAGTTGTCACCAAAGAAACATTTGCATTATTCTCTCTCTCTCTCGGTCAAACTCGCCTTGTCTTTCAACAGCAAGGCGAGCTGAAAAATACACGACACATTAGTCAGAAAAGAGAGCGGGGCTGAGACGTGTGAGCGCTGGGTCAGTGATCCACCCAGTATCTTTCGATGCAAACGCATTAGTTATGCGGGAACAAGCTCGAATGAATCCAAAATACACGTGCTCTGCAGACCCGAAAACTAGAGCTGAAATTTTTCGCATCATTGCAAAATGCATAATAATAAGTTTCAGGCCTGTATATGCGTATGCTTCGAGGTGAACCCAAAGAACGTGACATAATTCCATTAGAACTGATTTCACTGCTTTATCGTATTTTGCACACACGAGCGCCAAACATGTGCTGGTGGGAATCCACTCTCTCTCTCTCACACACACACACACACACATACACGAATGCAGTCTCCCTCAAGTGAAATGAAGAACGTGAGATTTTGCGAGGATATTGGATACGACCTGAAAAATGTAAGCAGGATACAGCAAGATGGACTTCATAATCAGCAGATGGTCCCCACTACATTTGCACATGGTGGACACAAGTTTAATGAGCAATGATGTTAGAATGCGTTAGTCCCGAGAGACCGAACAGAGCCTCATATTCGACAGGTTTACATTATCTATTCACCCAATGACCCTGCTGGTTCTCCTCCTTGGCTGGACCATGAATGTGAGCCATTCAAATATTGCACTCAATCGACCTAACAGCTTTGGTGAATTATTTTCAGGTGGAACATATTTCTGTAATTGATGGCAATAACAAGTTACAGGCAGCTCCTATCCACATAAGTATTCAGCAGATCGAAAAAATCAAGTCCACTACCTATGTTGCATCATAGCATGCAGCATACGAGTGACTGACACGTGACACGAAGGAGCAGCTCGTAACTCGGTATACCGTCCCAAGCACACAGTTATGGATTCCATTTACTGAAAGCCTAAATCGTCAACCTATTGAACCCTGGTATTGTACGTAGTATTTCAATCATAATAGCAAGATTAACTTCTAAAACCAATGAAATTTTCATGTTTTTAATTATGGTTGCGGAAGTTCTTGATACAATAAAGGGATAGGACATTTCCACGATAGCGCTCATAAGCTTGTGTAAGAACAGTCTGGAAGTAAGCCCTTCTGGAAAAGAGTTGGTCACATCCGAGCTTTCTTCAGCTACGTCAGGATATTTCCAGCGACGGTCTACTGAAGGCTAGAAACAGTAGCACCTTTTCTCCAGGGGTGAAACGTCTGTTGTGTTAGCTAAACCAACAACTTAATCAGCAACTTTCTTGACGCCTTAGTCACTAGCAAGTAAGGTTTCACCAAGTGCAGTTGATTACTTATAAGGCAAACTGCCTCTACGCCAAACCGCCAATCACGTCAGACTGATGCAGATGGCAAACTTGATACCCATCCAGGAATCGAAACCATCACAATGCGCGAATATAGGAACGTGTGTTGTGTGGAATGTTACTGCAAACCTACTTCGCCGTGTTACGGAGTTGTCAGGAGATGTACGACATTTTGTGTCAGTCACCATGTGTAGTCTTTAATCATCCAGTTTCTTCGACAAAGTTACAGAAAGGACATTTACTGAGTAGTCTTGAGGGGATCGTTATTGCCTGAGGAATATTAAAAAGGTTAGTTGTTTACCTTCTAAGTTATTGTCAGGCAATTTGACGACGGAATCTTCTAAGTCACTTAATACGAGCAGTTCCCCTCACATAGATCAGTCGGCTACGGTGCTATTGTTTGATTGCATACCAGTCACTTTATTCGCAAATGCCCTATACTCGTTTAACTGTCCAGCGGACACAACATGCAGCCTGAGACACTGTCAGTCAGCTATTCCAAGTAAATCAAAATATAGCCTTCTATGAAAGGCATCCAGATTATCAATTTCGACTACATCATTTTATCATAGGAATCCAATATCAAAACAAAATCACCAACTAAAATTAGTTTGCATCTCCACCCCCTTATTCGATCCAGCGATTCCGTGGAGTGAGAGAGGCAGCACGTCCAAAAATATTTTGCGCAGCGGGTTTTAGATTTGTCTACAGAGTGTAAGCGATTTCACTCCCATTTCATTTTGAGAAACCCGCACAATTGTGCCCAAAATATCAGTGCAACAGATTGTTCATGTGTGGTCTTATGCCGGAACTTCGACAACGAGATTCCAGAAAGCTCGCATGCGAGCGCGCACATGAGCAAATTGAATCACAAACAACTAGAGAATGCCTCCGGGAACTACAGCAGTTGTGAATATTCAATCAAATATGCGTGAAGATTTGTGTGTGTGCCCCGCCTGTTCATGTTCTCGAACCATCTCCTCCTCTTCCCACCCCTCCCTTTCTTGAGTTCTCCGTTCCACGGTCATTACGGTTTGTCTGGCCCGAGGTGGAAAGGATTTGTCGTGTGTGTAGCTGTGCATCAAGTTTAGCGAAGAATAATCTGTCAAAATCCAACTTTTATTAACCTAATTATCAATTTTGGACGTGACGTTTTGTCACGGAAGCCAGCGCGTTATTATCATTTTTATTATTGTTATTACTCTTGTTATTAGGATGGAAAAGAGAGCGGTTTGGTAGGTCAAGCCGAATGTGAAATGTGGAAATTATGTACAAAGAATGACGGAGAGAGGCGAGGAATAAAAGAAGTAGGAAATTATACGACCTAAGTGGTTAAACTATATTCTAATTACGTGGAATGGAAGTGGAATTTGAAAACGCAAATGCTCGGTCCTATTAGAGCAATACATCCCATTGGGGATGTAACAAGACTAGATTGATGTACGTCTGGGTTTGAAAGTTCGCCCACTCAACCTCAACATCAGTGCGTCACTGACTCACTTCCGCTCATGCTATTTTGGATCCCGTTGGCTTCTACATGGTTTGGAGTCTGATTACTAGTGAATAGTCAGTCAGCGTCCTTACCGCTCTGTGATATATATATATATATATATATATATCACAGAGCGGTAAGGACGCTGACTGACTATTCACTAGTAATCAGACTCCAAACCATGTAGAAGCCAACGGGATCCAAAATAGCATGAGCGGAAGTGAGTCAGTGACGCACTGATGTTGAGGTTGAGTGGGCGAACTTTCAAACCCAGACGTACATCAATCTAGTCTTGTTACATCCCCAATGGGATGTATTGCTCTAATAGGACCGAGCATTTGCGTTTTACTGAGTCAGCGTTCTTACCGCTCTGTGATATATATATATATATATATATATATATATATAAGTGTATAAATGGAATGGACGAATGCTTGGTGTTAGGGTTGGCTGGAAAATCCGTGCCTGAGTTTCCACTGTATGGAACCAGCTATATCTGCCTGACAGACTAACGTCAGGACAAGGTATGTAGAGGATTGCCCCTAACGAAAAGATCCTCGCCGCATTATGATTAGGAATTCTGAAAAAACCGGGTTCAGTAATTATGACGACTTCCAAGAGGAACAGATGTCCGACTCGTTATGAAGAACTCCACCACAGTGATTATACCAAGCAAAACCAAATAAGTGGTATTGCTTTGCAACAAAAGAAAAAGATGAAAGCCCCGGATTTCACGCAAAATTAGTTTCACTGTTCCTTAAATTGGGCCGGGATTTAGGGTCTGTTTAGGTTCACTACACCCCTGCAACCTTCGATACTACTCGTCACCTTAACTGAATCTTAGGGGAAACCCATATCACTGGTGAACCATGTTCATGGGTGTCTAGTGCTTGTCTTCGCTAACTCCGATTGTTCAGATATTAAACTACGTTTTCCGGAACTTTTTGATCCTAATTCAAAAATCTGCCTTGCAGGTTGATTACCGAGCATTTTTCACAACAAATATCCTCGGTTTTCCTACTAATACTGACAAGAACAAAAAACACCACTACCACCGAACAAAAGCGACTCCGACAATTTCTGGAACGCTCTCCTAGATTAATTACGAAAGGGTCGCTCAGTAGGGTTTGTTTGGGGTTTCCGGAAAACCATAAATCTACCTACAATCATAAATGATTTTATCACTTTGACAACAGCTCTTGTGTGAGCACAAATTTCCTGTCATAGACCTAGGCAGTCCCAAGCTGCATTGTGACGTGTGACTAAGCCAGTAGTAATCGACTGGAAACAAGAAATTTCTCCAAAGAAAAACTTCTCTATTGCATGGCTGACTAAACTAAACTAGACTTCGCTTTGTCCTGCACTTGGGGCATGTAGATGTGTAGCTAGCATGCAGTTCTTTTAAAGATCAGGTTGATGCATTTTCTCCGTGACCAGTAGAAAACATGTGTTTGAACTCATCGAGGAGCTGAGTTGGCCATTTCAAAAGCAGGAAGTACTTTGGAAGTCCAAAGAGAAATATTTTTTGGTTCCTTTTGCTGAGAAGCCTTGCTTGGAGACGTGTCATAATTTTTTCTTTCCACCTTTGTCTGAAAACGACCTAATTTCAGCACCAGGAATCTGAACCCCGCCAAACCATCGAACACACAAATGGAAAGATCAAATGATGGCAAATAGTAACGCATTCCCCAGAATCAATAAAACCCAGGGTTATCCTAGATTAGCAGGACTTCTCTAAGTATGCACGGTGTGAATCTAAACCCGGAAGTGACCGAGGACTTCACCTCAATTGAATAAGTGGAAGCGTTTCGACACACCAAATAAACAGACGGTACAATTCTCAAAACAAGTCAGATATTCTCACAACGCATCCTTAACTTCAGTGCTACTTGAAAGTATTTAAGGCTACTGTCTGAAAGAGCTGTTAAGGGTCCTCAAGAACTTCCGAATTCCGGAAAATTACATTATGAGATATTTATCAGTGTGAATCTGTACAGCGGAACATTTATTTTGTTCAACGCTTGAGGCTAACTATGAAAATTAAGAAGGCACCTATTCCATTCCCACTTTGTATTCTGTTCCAGCAGACAAACGCTTCCGGACACCAACATCCATTGAAGCATAATTAGCAAAACAATTGAGTTTTCAACCAAATTTGCGCCAAAGCTAGGGAGGGACAGGCTGTGCCGTGGCTGAAGAGTGCTGATGGGATCCGAGTCAACTGGGTTTAAAACGGGGAGGGGCGGTGCGAAGAAACCAGTCCTCACTAACGGATGTCTAAGAAGCCTTGAGCAAGTTCGGTTGGTTGGACAACCCCGCAGAGAGCAGGGCTGCCGAACGCTAGACATTCGCAAATGAGTAGCTAATTGTATTTAATTGTTCACTTTGATATACCATAGTGTTGCTTCCGTCGGCCAACA
This sequence comes from Opisthorchis viverrini, assembly GCF_000715545.1. Classification (NCBI taxonomy): domain Eukaryota; kingdom Metazoa; phylum Platyhelminthes; class Trematoda; order Opisthorchiida; family Opisthorchiidae; genus Opisthorchis; species Opisthorchis viverrini. The sequence continues at coordinate 153,415 of NW_008752068.1, read as the reverse complement.
CAAGCACACACACGCACACGTGCACACACCTACGTACAGAAACAGGACATGGAAGAAACAACTAAGCTCAATTCTCAGTTGTCTTTTACCTGTTTGTCCCTTTATTCTACTTCAATAGGCCTTACATGAATGAGCGAGTGAAGGAATAAAAACCTGAGTCAATGAATCAATGCCTAGTTAGTTCGAGACAGTAGGTGAGTGAATGGATGGGTAAGGGGGACGGTGTTTTCGGCCACAATTTGCTTGCGGCAAAATAAATTCTCGGAATAAAGTGCACGTTGTCTACAAAGAGGACAAGAACGAGGTAAAAATGGCTTGATCACAACATAAGTAGCCTGCTGAATGCAATGAGGGACGAAATTGAATTTAAAGAACTAAATTATCAGACTGTAAACTAAATGGGACAAACGGTCGAACACATATTTTCGGGGTATTCCGAGACAACAGCTTCGGGCATATTGTGAATTTATGATGTCGGCTTAGGTTCATCTGAAAAGGCAGGATAAAATATTCTACAATTCCCTTTTATCGAAAAAACATCAGTAAGGTTCAAAGTCCCATCAACCAAACAGACTTTGACAAATTTTAGAAAAGGAAAAACTCGTTTGAACGTTGAAACTTATTTCAAATGCCCCCCATGGTGCACGGATTCATCATACAGCTTCCCGTCTGTCCAACTGTCTAGTTCGCTAAAAGCTGTGCACATCATGCGCGGGCAACTATGGGAGCAAAAAAGACTTGCTACACATTGAACCTTCATCATAACTGCGGACAAACCCACAAACTTACTCATTCGAGCACACACACACACAGAAACACAAAGTGAAAAGCGGCTCAAATTTTGTTCAGTGCAGAGATCCAAGAATTCCCGGGCTAATTGAATTGTAAATCAATTTAATTTCCATTTCCCATTGATGTACCCAAAACGGACAGGCCTCTAAAAAGATGAAAGCTGATCGAGTGGATATGTGACGGTCCGGCACCGGTCAAAGCAACGGGAGCTGGATGGGGGGAATGTGTGTATGCGTGCGTACGCGCAAAACAGAACTATGATAGTGATGGTGATGATGATGATGATAATGATGGTGGTGGTGGTGGCAGTGGTCGTGTATTCAAGGCAAGCAAACAGGTTAACTTCATTGGTATAGTGAAGTGCTTGTGAAAGGATCAAAGCGGCCGATATTACCTATCCGCTCTAATCTGATTGACGGCTGGTAGCAGCAATAAGAACTCAAAGAATATCGCGAATATATTATTTTCCAAATTTACAGAGTAGTTGTTTTCCCTTCAGGTCTTCTTCCTTCATTAGGGAAACGCGATGAAGTGGGGAAGCAAAGTGAATTTATTTACCAAAACACAAAAGCTCTTCACGTTTTCCTGAAAGGCTATCTTTGGAAATATTTAGCCTGAAAAAATCGTTTGGCATAGTATCCATCACTCAACTGGACCAAACAGACCCGATATTATTTCCACTTTGGGTACAAACTGTAGGTAATGAGACTATCATATAAAACCTTTTGTGTCTATAGTCGAACCCATAAACTCCTAAGAGTTCGTACTTTCCAAGTCTTTCTTTCTTAGGACCCACCTGTATGGGCAATTGTACACATGGGAAAGTGGCAACGTATAGATTTGCCTTTGAAAGTAATTATATTGGTGGATTCTTGCACAGCAAAGTGAAACATATTTTTGACACAAGCCTGAATGGAAAAAACGAAACTCGTTGGCCGTTCGGGGCATACTACGCATAACACGTGTCGGCTACTTGGCGTCTGAAATGTGACCAACGATACCAATTTAGACTCGCGGAAATAAGTATAAAATAGGCAGTGCTCCATGGATTCAGAGCGCAGAACTGAGTCCTGCTGCAATGCGTCGCTTCAGCTGAATTATTTTGGGCATACCGTTGACTCAGATTTTTGGAACTAGACTCGAATTTGCTGCCAAATGAAATTGTCATGCAGATCGAGACTGTCCAAACCAACCATGAAAAACTATATCTAAATATCCGCACTTGTAGATTACACCGTTTTTAAAATTCCCCCCAGTTGCCTCCAAATTTCATCATATTCACAGACCAAATTTACGGCAAACGGACCGCCTGGTGTTTCAGTTGTGACAATATACTACTTACGAATTCGCTGAAAACTTACTAACAGCCCTCATCCAGCTTTACTGTTCTAGGTATGGTCCCCAAACTTCCATCAAATTTATGTTCTAATTCAAGCCAAATTTTACGCCCGGGGTTTGGTTTGTGCTGTAGTGAGCAGCGTGTCAATTGAAACATGAGGAGGACTTCGTGCCGCACATTCGGCTGAAAACCATCATGAATGAGAGAAAAGTCTCCCTTCAGGTTGAACACAAGGCTAATGGAAACTCGGGGACTGTACCAACCTAACTTCTCTCATGAAAGAATAAACCGGTAAAAGGTTTCCGAAGCGTTTCAACAATCTTGTGAGTAGCATGTTACGTCAATGACATCCTTTCTAACGAATGTACCATGATAGCACAAAGTGTAGAGACTAACCCAAACTACAGCCGAACAGCGTTCAAATTTTGGCAACCGTGTGATCTCCCTGCAAAGCGAACTGCACGGAAGTGAGAATTCTTCCTGACATTTTTTTCTCAGTTGCCTTGCGACAAACAAAACCACTCACAAAATCCACAGCAATCTGTGTTGCATGCATGTGTATGCGCAACAGATCGAAGTCTAATTAAACTGGCCACTATCATCCGCAAAAGTTCAGGTGCATGAATAAGATGATTAATCATCTTAGTTAAAAGGCCGTGACGCCGCCCTGTCTGGGACAGACGTAAAATTGACGGAAACACAGAAAATGTGTGGATCCCCGGGGTGGGGATTTTCCAAACCAGCGGCTGACAGCAACTGGAAATGCTTGGTTGCAATGCTTGCCAGTGTGATGGCTGAAACATTCAACCTAACTAGAGCATGTGCAGCTAGTCAAACTTTTAGCCAGCGTTGTCTTGTTTGTGTCAAACATGCCGTATGCCCGTGACTGTATGCATACGTGTGTGCCTGGGCATGTATGTCCGCCTGAAAGCTATCGGAAATGCCCGGATTTTGTGTGTGTATTAGTGTAAGAGGATTGGCAATGATAGTCCAACCTCAACTTCACAACTTTAGTTTCACCGCCGTACCCCACTCCAAAATCCATCCACCGGTGCGACTACCACCACAATCCGGGCGTGCTTCAGTGAAGAATGCACATAAGTTTGTTGGTAGTTTAGACACGGGCATGGAATGATGAATGCGCTGTGCCCACAACCGGACTTGGTACAGGTGCCCGAGCAACCACTACGACTACACCCACCTTATAAATGATGGTTACGCCGCATAGTGTGTTGGCAACCGTAACTGGCCTTCGAGACTTCTGAAAGCCTGTATAAAAGTAGGAAAAAACAGTCCAACAAAATACCTAATGCTTATGTTTCGAAAAGGGTGAGTGTGGCATTTCACGGTTAGCCCACGGAAGACTTCAAAGATGCACAAACAAGCGGCTTTGGTGAACTTTATAAACTTACAGCTACGTTGGTGTATTAACACCCCACTCAAAAGCTGCGAATGTGGGATAATATTGACACATGTATGTGTGTGCGAACAGATTAAACATAGACAGGTTTTACAACTTTCGAAATCGTGGGCGCGTTGGCAGGTAAACAATGCGCTCGTAAACATGTGTGAACCATGCGGCGAACTGAAGGGTCTTATCTAGACAAGGCTGATATATGTGTATGTACTACTGAATTTGAAGAAAAAAGACTATTCGGGAGGCGGACGTAGATTGTGTTTATCTCCGATTTGGAAGTTGCCTATCTCCATGTTGGAAAATTTTGCAAAAACCCAAAAATCATATCTAATAAGGTTGCACTTGGAAGGAACGAGACTATTCTTTGAGAACGGACGATGCTGTTTTGATCTAACACAATTACAGTCCATAAGTGGAGATGGCTCTTCGGGAAAGTTATTTTTGTTATTCTATGACTTGAAAAGAGGCATACAAGTGGCTCAGAGGAAAAATAATTTCATAAAACAAGTGAAATTGCCATATGAAAACTGGTCACTCAAGAGGCCAAGAGACCGTGGACTGTGATTTCCTTGATTAAAGGATGAGTGGTGCTACACCCCAAGTGTGAGTTAGTCACAGTGCTGGCCAGCCGCTCGTCGCCGAAAACTTAAGAGATCTAACTATTATCTAGGAGGTCGGGGTTTCGAGACTCCCTTGAGTTTTGTGGGATGCGCGCTACTGGTTATTCTCAATAAAGATGAATCGGCTGAACAATTCTTCTCGGAATTCCAGAATAGACTGACTTCATTTCAAGGGACAAACTCTCATTTGAAATTATCAAACGTCCTCATATCGCCATCTAACTCAAGGTTGTGGATGGTAGCTGTTCAGATGCTAAGCTGGTTGGCAAATTCCCCCCGAGGGCATATCGTACCTTCAATGCTGGATATAGCTGGGATATGGGGCATGGAGGCTAGGAAAAGCATTTGGATCTTCGTCTCAAAATCGGATCATCCAGCTGCGACGTCTGTGGCACAATAGCAAGTTAACACAATAGACAAGATTCGGCCAGGATGCACAAGCCTAGGCAGAGCAAATCAACTGTCTGTAGTATGGGTGAAAACTTGCGATGTATTCTTCTAGATAACTTGAGCTCAGTTGTGTATTGTCGAATCACTCTTGGAAAAAAATCAACTGAAACTGGGCATTTTAACTTTCTCTTCTGAAAAATTACGGGTCATGAACGTACCTTCATGCTTTTGTCTTCTGTTACAACGTCATTATTTTTGTATCACTCCTTCGAACTTATTTGAAAAATCCAACAGCACAAAAGGTTGTATTGGTACACCAAGATCCGCAATTAACTATATCGAATTTGTTCGCGGGTTTCCCAAAATGCTACATTTTTTCATTTCATGCGAAGCACCGCTAAGGTTTCAGGTGAGAACTGGAATAAATTCCCGGTAGGATTCATTTTTGTGTTTGGTCTGTGTTCCTCATCAGGCAAACATATTGCGCTATTATTCCAGCACCCATAAGTTTGGCACAGTGAATATCTGCTGCTCTAACCTTGATTTCATCGACGGTATGTATTCAGTGATGCACCAGGACGGTGGCGATTCCAGTAATCCCAAGAAAATATCAGATCAGGTGAGAAAGGTATTTCGGTCGTTTCTCCGCTCCTCCACGTTATGGTTAAGGAGATGAGACATTGTGGGACCTCCACACGAAAAGCAGAAAGAAGCTCCCTCCAAACGAGTTATGACTTATGAATGGAGTAGCACTATGCAATAGAGACAACTACGGAAAGAGGGATTTTGGCCCTATTTGTATGGAAACTTTTCCAGGGTAGGTCATAGGATCCAACTCAACGTGGCTGTACTAGGTCAATCAGGCGGCTGGTGACTTAACCGAAGCGGTAATGTATGCACCACGTTCATGGGTCTTTTTGCTACTTGTGAAGAGTTTTTGCACCATGGCCTAACAATTTCCTCCTCTTATGACTCTATTTAAGCGCCTTTTTATCATTGTATGTCACTCAGGCACCAATTGACATCAGATTTGTCGTTCACTGAAACTAGTCAATGATAGACTAGGGTCATCATGCGAAGAGCCAAAGTAGTAACAGCGACCATAGGGAACTCAAGCTGAATTTTGTTATTGACGATGTAATGTAATGGGGTTCCTTTCACATACTGGGGTTGCAAAATAGACCATCCGGAAGTATAGATTGTGTACTCTTTATGGGAGGCTTCAATAACCCCTCATAATCTAGGATGTCTTAGGAAAGTTTGGTGAGGAATGCTTAATGATGAATCTTATGAGAACTGGTCCACTTCCGGGATTTCTGTCCTTGGGGGAGGATGTTGCAGTCTGGAAAATTTTAGTGGAGCCATATTTCCAGTTCATTCCTGTGTGTAGGTAACTAAACTAGACTAAAGGGGTTTCTTCTGCGGCTACGATTCAGTGACAAAATCAGCGAACTACCTGACACTATCAACTATATTACTTTGTGCTAACTTGCACTTCAACAAGTACTAAAAGCCGCTCATCTTATCAAAAAATGGGTCATCATACATCATTCATGCAATAGAGTTATATCAATTGAAAATGAAGTCTCTTCAGTCTACCTATGTTACGTTTTGGTTTGTAGCTGCTCCCATTAGGTCTGGTTTGACAATCCAAGTAACACGGATGATGAACTTTTAGCATTTGTAAAACAGCTGACGCCCGTGCCATTAAAAACCTCACAGCTGCTTGTTCTATTGAGCAGACTGAATCAGTGAGGGAGACATTATGAATCCTTGAGGATTTGTGACGTGATAGTTTAAAATCAGACTAGGAAGCTGCTGGATCAAACGCATTTCCAGAGTACCTGCTCTTTCACCAAGATAGCCTCGCAATATAGCAATTTACTTGTTAATTGTGTACACTTATATGCAGGGATACGGGTTGTAGGTGGCGGAACCCTTGTCAGCTTCTTTACAAATACAATCGTGAACCAGAGCTGGAATTTCAAGTACATGCTCAACCGAGGATGGTGAGGGCTGTTACCCAGTTTTACAACACTCCATTTACTGATAAAAAGGACTGATAGGCTGGCTGTAGACGACTCCAGTTTCATTTCACATAGATCCGAGTTATTTCTTCCAGTCACTTGCGGTTTCGTGGTGCAAGAGTGCAGTACCTTTTTCACTACAATAGTTTCTAACTTTAGAGTTATAGCCTGATGAGAACACGTGAAATTTGAAAGTAGAATCATGTTTCAACCTACAGAACCGGAGAGATCTGTGACTCATTCATCTTGCTTCATTCAGGTTGTCGGATACTAAGACTGGTGCAAAAAGTTCGTACTTTTTGTAATTCCCGATATAATCTAAGAACTCATTGAATAGTCCATAGAATTCCTTTGGTACCAGAAACTTTTAACCGTATTACAGGCAAGTTGGAGTTACAAATCTCTGCATAAAGAACGGCAACATTGTTAGCTACGGCGCAGCCCGAACGGATCGAGTCGAAGAGCTTTGTTGCACAGGTCAAACAACCCGAGCTAAATGATGTCAGGTACCTAATATTAGCTCGATTCTCCTGCTGGGGAAGTCAACTGTAATTTTGAAGCTTACAAAGGAAATTCTGACGAGTGTTGGATGCCTCAGTAAAGTCAAACAAGAAAGATATCCTAGTGCATCCGACCATCGATGACTGTGGTGTACTTCTCCGAAGTGATGGTGTTCGACTGATGGCTGTGGGGTGATACTCTACTGGAACACAGCAAGAGAAATCCTTATACGGCTGCGCTATTATTAAAAATAGCAAGATGTGGTCGCCTATTTCTCTTATGCATAATGAACATAACTGATGTGTGCCCTTTAGTTTGGTCTACGCATAAACGCCTTGAGATTGAGAACAATGGGCTAACGGAAGGTAAACACTGTATTCATTTAAGTGCAGTTGTTTCAAGGTATCCATGGCTTGCGTGCTTTTGAATGCAATTTTCCTGTATTTTGTTTCATGCAGACTGGCTGTTTACTCAGTTAGATTAGTTCTATTTATGCCAGGGACATCGAACTTTGCAAATTGCCGAGTTTTCCATCGTACATCTAGTGTTACTATCTCACACTTCGCGGATGCAAAAGACAACTAAAATATTCAAGCACGATGGTATCCACACCAATCAACCACGATCATTCTGGTTATACCACCGACCAATATATAGGCACACATGCTTCACTTCACCGATAAATTTTGTCTGGTTCCATCATTCTACCGTCGCTCCCTCAGCATCCATCACCCGTAGTCCAGGTCGGACTTGATCTGTTGCCAGTTTTGTGCATCAGATGTGCTTGTTAAATTTCTCTGTCGCTACCATGTTACTCCAGCAGTATCTTCGGCTAAGAAATGTTTCTGGGTGCTATCACGAGATGATATCCCTCCTTTACTGGTCAATCGCTACCCATACTCACTCTCCTGATCACAACTGTTTGCTTGACCGCAGTCCATACAACAGTGCTTATGGATGAGGTGAAGTTCCTGCCGGGTAGCCGGGGACCATCGAAGGGAATGATGTGCACATGATCCAAGACCGACACAAATATAAAGGCAACAGTTATTGTGGCTCAGCGTGCTATCATCTACGTTTGATCAAATCGATAAGAAACAAGTAATGCACCATCATCTGCCGTCAACAGGGTCGATTAACAAAAATATTTTATACGGCCCAAATCTGAGATGAACCGGCACCTCACATGGACAATGGGAATCTACAGTGGACCCCAAGTAAAGACAACATCAATTTTTCTAAACGTTTCTGAAACAACAAAAATCCAGCCCAAAACTAAACACGGATTTACGAAGCTAATGAAATCTTATAAATCGTAGTAGTTACCCTCGTAGTATACCTCACGTAAATACGTCGAAGCCATTTTGATCACAAAAAGCTGCTAGGCTTGGTCAGTTCAGTAAAATCTTGCTTTAACTTTACTACTGTTTACTGTCAACTTTCCAATAAAATTAGGCCGACAGTATAGCAAAGTTGATCTGTGCTCGCTTAAAAACAGATCCAATGAGCCAGATTTTAACATCAAGCAATGATTCATTTTGGCGACTTTGCATCACGTATTATTCCAACCACTATGGGTCTTCGAAGATGTTCTTGTAAACCGATGTAGTTTCTGCTAAACTCATTGCTTCTATCACTAATGAAACCTCGAAACTCTACTCAGGACGAACGGTTGTTCTCAACTGGGTGATGCCCATGGACCTCCTTATCTCTTACTCAGTTTTTAGCTTCTTTGACAATAAAAAGCCTACTTAAGATAAATCCCCAATATTCAGCATTGAAATGCTATGGAACTGAAAATCTTGCACTTACTCTTGATTGTCTTACCTGTCAATACTGGTTCTCTTGGATGGCAAACGTCACGAATGAGACCTTTTTCCTAAAGTGCTATACTATTCGATGAGCAGTCACTTAAACAGTCCAAAAAGAAACTGTATTTCGCCCCGGGATACCGTTCTATCGACGGTGATTTGAACGGTGAGGTTGGGCATATTACTGACATTGCATGATATGTTGCCATATAGCTCATAAAAGTTGAGTGGAGAGACATCAAAGCGACTTGACTTCAAAATGGATTCTTCTCATCTGAGAAACCAGATCTTATCACTGACGAAACGGCTCCCGATAACGCGACTTATACATCTCATGCCTAAGACGTGTGTGAGCAACATGACCTTACTTTTTTTACTGAATCATTTGGAATACTTCAGATAAGTTCCGCATTTTCCAACATTAACTGTCTCATAGTGGTTTCGTTATCTTCGAGGAGCTAAAGCTTGTGGCGGCGCGAAAGCACCTGAACTGAAATGGTTTCTTCTTAAAACAGTTCTTAGAGGAATGGTTGCCGGGATTGAAATAGAACTAAACCGTATACATAAAAAAATTCAAAAGGCGTTCAGCTTTAACACCCTTTCGGTGCCTAGCTGCCACGCCATCCGAAGGAAGCACGAGGGCTGGGATACTGCCAGGTTGCTCAAGTCTAGACAGGGAAAGTCGAGAGGGTTCGAACCACGGACATCTGGTCAGTAAATCTGCGTCCTAATAACTTGAGCCATTTCGCCTCATACATGTATGTATGGGGAAGCTGATTCTTCCTGGCGCAGGGTTCAACCAGCCTGAAGTAAAGGAAACTGACCACTACCTGATAGCTGCCATCGGATAGGTGAACTAGGAGGGCTAATTAGTTCTATTCCGAATCAAGTCTTTAACCATGAAAGCGGAAATTCCTAACTTAACGGACCCAACCGAACATTCCAAGGAACTCGTGTTGGGCCACCAATAAATTTTCATCAAATTTGAAAGTGCTTTTGCATCAAGCGGAAAAAACTGCGATATCACGCGTTTTGGTCTAACTGAACCACACAATTGTCTCTTGGTTCAAATCCAGTTAAAACTATCGTAAGCATATTCATTTGTGTGAAATTAAGTCTTCAAACTCACACAAAGGTGGATTTTGCTGAGCCGATAATAACGGAGTTTATTTTGATGCAAGTTTTTTAGTCATAGCTTGTGTTCATGAGAATCATCCAGTCGGAAATACACACCAATGTACCCTCCCATTTGACGGAGTTCCGTCGACCGAACAAATTTTGTTCAAACGGAAATCCACCTTGAAAACGACGCCGGATGTCTTGAGAAGTGATACACAAGAGTACAGCGTTGGTTTTACGGACTACTTCACGTTTCTTGTTCACTCCATCTGTGTATGAACAGAACTATGTTCATTTTGTGCACGTCGGATCTTCTGTGATAACATATTTTTCAAACTGGATTCAATAGTGTTCTGTCGCATTTATGCTCCTCACCACAAACGTCCACCGGAAACACAAAGACGCAAAGACAGTATCCAAGACAGTAATTGACATTTGTGGACCAAGGCGGGTCACAAGGACAAATAAAAGCTGAACCGAATTATCTATGTTTCCCGGACTAGAGCCCTTATACTAAAACGATACTCCTGTACTTCCCAGGCGTCACTAATCCTCATTTGAGGTCAGACAACGGTAGTTTCCATCCTTATCGTGTTCTCTGGGGACGTGTGCATCGTAGACATTCCTACTTGGACAGCTTTAATGAAAAAGTGTTGTAGTCCCTCAAGTTGATGCATTCTACTGTTGAGTGAGTTAGGGGAAATTTGCTTTTGTCTGTCTGTAGCAGCATTCCTTGTTGTTGTTATTGTTGTAAACTTGAATTTTCCCCCATCACCATAGCTGATTAATCTGTTCTTCATGCAACTACCGACCCAACGGAAAACCGCAGTTGCCAGGTATTTATGTCTTCACTGGGTGTGCTGAGTGAAGGTGAACAAGTGAATAGTCGTTTAGGTACATTGTCTCTGGACGTCTTTACATATATGTCTGTCACTACCGGGGAAGTCGACAGACCTTAAGAAGGTCAGACATGACACCGTAAAATATCCACTATGTGGAAAGTAGGGAGCAGGTTGAACTGAGGCACACTCTGAATTCCGGCGGTTGCAATCTCCTCTCACAAAATATTGAAAGGGATTTTGATACCCGTCTAGACAGTATGTGAATGGTTTGATATGGAGGAAGACAGAATGAGGGACAAAAGCAATACCGTTCCAAGATAACTTTATATGGTGAAAGATTTAGACATAATTAAACTTTTATGTTCCATAAGTTCAGGCGAAGGTTTAAGTGAATTAAAATTGGTACTTCCACGTTTTTACCTACTCTACGGTGATAAGGAAATATGACATATCCAAAAAATGGGCTCCTTTTATTAATGACTTTTGTGTAACCTAGAAGGTAACCGACCAGAGTGGACCCCTTGATCATCATGAAGACAAAGTACGATTTTGATGGCGGATCCACTCTAAACTAAAACCCGCCCAAATCTCGTCGCCTTATCGAAACTAAATTACCTGGGCGCAGCATGCCAAACCTAACTATGAAAGATTGCGGTTCAAGACGGAAGAAAACGTATTCTTCAAGTTTTTGATGTACAACAAAAAAATTTACTTGTTGGCTGGTAATCAGATGGCTGCTACTCTGGTTGCCGAGCTTGGATACTGGCTAGATAAGGTGGTGACCTAACACAACCACGTTTGCTGAAGATAAGTCGACAATCAGCTGCTAAATTTACCCTTCTTGAGGCTCCTCAAGTAGGAGTCACCCCCGAATATCCTACACAATGTGGCCTTTATGCCGCGTGTACAGTCAAAAGGAATCACAAATGAGGGTATTGACTTGTTGAAAACTACGATGATGAGAATGAATAGTTACAGCAAATTTGAGGATGGTGGAGGAATAAAGCGTACTTTACTGATAAGCTCATACATAAGTGTTCCGGAGAGGTTAATAGAATAACTTCGGACAGAAACAGAAACGTGGGAAGTGGATCTGAGTGAGTTGATGTACACAATAGCGGTACTGACGCCCACTGCCTTCTAGATGGGCGAGTAGTGAGCATATTTTTGGCCGTGTCATTAATCTATGCGTGATATCAGCTGTATCTGTTTGCTCCTGGTTGATCAATATTTAATCAGTGGGCTGAGTTTACTTTGCTCACTTCTCTAATTCGAATTAAATTCAGCAAAAGCAGGTAGCAAACCATGTGGCTGGCCCCCTCTCTCGCACTTACAATTCATGCTCTTTTTTAGATGTGCACACTGATGATGTCTTCAAAGTGTCTCTAGATGATGAAACATGCCAATCGATCTTCATACTCGGCAAACAAAGTAAATATCAGCTAACGCACCTGACCTGCCCAAGCCTCAACGTCTTGCCATCCTATTTCTATTTTGATTTGTCTACATCCGTGAACTAACAAGTCACGTGCATCTTAAAGACGTTCCTGCTAAAGGAACAGAAAAATGTATGAGAAAAGAATGGTTGCTAACAAGAGTAAAAGAACGAGGTGAACACCGCAACAAGAACTCTAGAAGACCTCTGGTTTTTTTACTTGGCATCACTTTATAGAAACCATATGATCGCAGAGCAGTTGTCCTAAAACGATGATGAGTTTAAAAATATGGAGTTTAGACATACTATGAAACTCTAATTTACTGTTATCTATCTCCTTAATACAAAAGACAACAGAAACCTCAATGGTTGCTCAGTCGAATAGGACGTAAATTTTTGCAGCATTTTTAAGATAGGCTCAAAGTTAACTAGCGGTCGGAAATGAGCATTTACTTGATAACGTCCCTACCCCTTCGTAAAATGATGCATTCAAACCTGATACATATGACTGACTCCCCATGTTTGCAGCATTTGTGTATGAATCAGACATTCCCCTCCAAGCTAACGGATACTACAAGGGTTTGTTATTAGGTGCATATTGGTGAAGACAGAAAATGATTTTGATTATGTGAGGGTTGGTCAAAAGGTTTACACAACAAGGCGCACACAATGGCATGTATTCACCTCAATTGGTAGGTGACCTATAAAATATGTAGGTCACGGCTTCCAAATGCAAAAGTAGGTTCGGAAAATCTTATATTCGTGTTTTGAAGTAAGCATGGGTCATCTAGGTGCAAAACCACGATAAATCCCTACGGAAACACAATTCAGGCGGTCAAAATGGGTGCAGAAGAGAGGTAACATAGGTGAGTGCAGTGTGTTGCACGTAATTAACTCGTGTCATGATGTGCAAATCATCACAGTTCCTTTATTTTAAAAAAAATACTGTTTTCGGTGTCGTGCACCCTTACGTGAAAAAATTACCCTAGTGTTTGACGGGGCAGTTGTGTACGGCTGTTCCAACTGACGTGCTGCTACTTTCTGGAGTATAAATCTAAGACGACCGAATTCGTCCTCTTGAAGTTGTGACACCAAAGGATTTATTTTACATGAAGCTGTTTGACGGCTAGTTTTCCTAACTATGGTGGACGAGGTTCCATAATGTGACATCACTAACGATACTTCTCATTTGAATCGATGATGCTCAAGTTATAGAATATTGCTCATTGAAATGCTCACATAACTATAGGCGTCACAATTCGCTAGCTATGTCCGCTTCAAGGTCCACAACCGCGCGAATTTCATCCTCCAGCAGGAAAAATACGAATCGGTTCGGCTCGCCGATCCATACTTCAGAGTTCACACTCACTCAAGATGTTTGGTCCGTATGCAGTAGGCATATTCCTTCGTCGTATGACTGAAAATTTCCCTCGAAATGTGAGAAAAACCTAGAATGAGGGTTAGATTAGATAGACGTAATCCACTATTCATATGGTTGCTAAGTACTCTTTGACAGTCCATGATCGTTTTTGCCTTCCTGAGAGCACAGCAGATAGGCACAAAACATAATAAACGAAGTATTCGGCTGGGATTCATGTAAGTCCGCCATCAATACCAAATTGGAATGCAAATGAGTGTATTTGTCGAGGGTTCGACTAGTCTCCTAATGGTCACAACAAGGACTTGAGAAGAAAAGGTCCTCAAGAACTTAGGTTTTTGGTGGTATCAAAACAAAGCTTACGATGCTGTGCATAACACATTGGTGTTGTCAAGATGACAGATACTGATTGAGTCGGCTGCATGCGATAAACCCCCTAAAATGCACAACATGAGAGAAGGGGGCATCCAGTCTCTACTAACTGTGGTCTCCCTCTGAGGGTAGAATCACACAGTAGGAGGGGCTGGACTGGAATATGATCTCTTTATGTCTACTTTGAGTGAGGATGCCGTTGGTTGGGTTAGGATACCAACTTCTCGCGGCCCATTTTCCTCAAATTCCAACCAGCAGTTCTCTTGGTTTATAAGCTTCAAATGTTCGACTGATTTATCCCACGTCTAGAAACTTTCCGCCAGCTAAAGGTGATCTCACTAGGAAACTGTTATACTTTGATTCAAGTTCGTATGATTTTACGCCTAAATTTTAAGATCACAGCCAGGAAAGGAATAGTTCGTAAAAGTTACCGTTTCCCACACAAATGAATACAGTGCTGCTCACGAGTGCATAACCACAGACCAACCTCTATGCCGTACAGAGTTCGTTGTATGTTGTCAGTTCTGTCTGTGGAACGCCACTGGGAATATCACTCGGACTTGAAAGTGTCTTGCTCTAAGTGCGAAACTTGCGTGGAGCTAGTAGGGACCTATCTGACTTTCGCCGATTGATTGAAGAATAGATCTTGAGAAAAGAACACTAGCTGAATTACCCCAAAAGCAAAAATAAGCATTCTTGATCAACCAAGGAAAGCAATCACCAAAAGTACTGGCTTGTTTGAGAAAATGCGTTAATAACGTAACAGTACTTTTGTGGTCAAAATAAACTTTAAGAGGCCTGGGCTGAACCAAGTAAGAGAAAAATCCTGTTTAAAGGTTAAACTGGATCCGGAAATTTCAAGATCTTTTGGAGAATTACAGGTGCATTTGTGCATAGTTAAGAACCGCAAACCGACCGAAATATTAGAACCCGAATACAACAGTTGATGTTACGCGGTTCTATGGGATGAGCATTTGTAGTGGGGTGATAGCCTGACAACCGAACCAATAAATGGGTAGAAAATCTTACTCACCAGGCCAACATTCGAGTAAGTTGTTTGACTTCATCTAAGATAAAAGATAATGTGCCTGGTGGGTTGTTTATAGTTAAGCGTACTTTGAGAAAAATAAAGTGCCCATTCACTGCCTTCGAATTGGTTGGCTGAGTGGATGTCGGAGACAATCAGAAGACCTGGAAAGCGACAAGCCTACCAAAGAAGTCTTATTGAATCCATCCCATTGCATTAGTCTATAAATAACCCTGTTACCTGATTCCGTAGAACTTTACTGAACTGGTAAAATAGAAATAATGTGTACCTGGCGAGTGAGGAGAATGTTTAGTTGATAGAATTGTAGGTGCTATGCGGAGAGAAAAACTAACTGAGTAAAAATGTGACTGTGGACACCAAAAAACTATGGAAGCTATGTTTGTCAACATACTTCGTAGGCCAGAGTTCCCGCTCGAATTTCGATGATACTTGGATGGACGCTGTTATTGCCAACGGCCTTCGAAAGTTCCCGCAGCCAGCTGGTCGACACTAGCAGGAAGGCGAAAGTAACGATGTCTTTGGTAGCTCTTTACGTCAGCCTCGTGGGAAATATCCAAAAAAAACTGGTTTGACAAAAACCGATGGAATTGTTATTGTTCAATGTAGCTGAGAAATTTGCGTACAACTGAATAGTTGTCCCGGGGATGCGCCGTATGGACGCACAAGTGTCCGTGATAAGTGTGCACACACTGACTGCTACCCCGTTCAACAAGGACGGTTGTTGTATGTGTTTTCGAGAGACTTGGAGAAAAACAAGCAAGCAGTATGAACTAGTCACAAATTTTAGCAAACGTGGGCCGGGAAGAGATGTTGCTGTCTCCGCCATGTCCTGCCTGAAATTTCATTCAAACCGACACTACCCCCACCCCTGCCCACCTCTAGCAACATTCCCACCCCTATCCATCTATCTATCCGGCTCTCTAGCTCGTTCTCGTTTCACTGACCTTTCATTCATCTGTTCAATTTTTCAAGTCTAACCTGTGCATCAATTAGATTGGCTCTTAAAACATGTGACCGCAATTTCACTTTATTCTGATTGGTTCAAAAGTCACCTCCACAGTTTAGACACCCGCACTCACGAAACGGTATATAAAAGCAAACAAGCACACGCTTTCACATCCGGTGGTCGTGTGAAAATGTGCGTCCGTGCATGAGTGCGTGCGTGTCCATGTGCGGTGTGTGAGTGCAGTAATACGAGCCTCAACGCTCCTCGATAAACGTCGTCACGAGAAACTTGGCCTATGATCGTCCTTAAAAACTGCCATGTAAGCAAAATGGTCCACCCAAAAATCCTTAAACACAACATGATCGCCTGATCAAATGCTTAATAAAGATAGGTTTTTTGAATCAGAACTAAAATTCTACGCAGCGAGAGAGGGTGTGTTGGCCAAGGACGTAGATTGGATGCTCAACCCGTTATGATTTATGAAACTAGCTGTTCATTGCATTGAGATATTGATCAGTGACTTGGAACTCTCAGACATTGAAACCCAACACATGAAAAGAAAGCTGACTAGAAAACAACCTAGGACATTTTCCGGCTCACCCTTGTAAAGAAAGGGAAGTCATCTGCTGCTACTTCAGTTACATAGTCAGTTGTCAAGCCACAGGATCGTTATAGCTGGAACCTGGAGGTACTCAAATATAGTGACCAACATCTTCAGGTTGTGAGCTAATCAGACATCATGGTTGTTCATTGCACGGCGAAAAATTGCGGTGGTAGGTTGTTCTGATGCTGCTGAAGGAAGCAACATCTAATACTCCTCAGTCACGACAAGCACTGCGCCCATATGAATTCTAGAACTTACGGTGGATGTTATGACAAAGTGCAGCCAGACAATGAAAAAACTGTGTTCAATCAATAAATCAATCAATATATTCACCATGAATAATGATAATTTCCCCAAATACCTATCTAAACGAATAATAGACAAAAGGAAGACAAGGAATAATCCTGCTACACGTGTTTGGGCTCTGCTGGACTGTACAGAACAAATATTGAAAAAACCAGACAAGTTTTACGTACACATGCTTAGCTTGAAAAAACCACTGGTACGAGTGAAAACAGTTCTTCCTAAAGTCAAAAGACTGACAGATATGTTGGTTCATAACATAACCCATTAGACTACCTCCCCCCTATCGATTGTTCCAAATCGACTAGAGTCTAAGGACGCCAGTGGATAGAATACTGTAATTTGAGTGGTATCATGGTGGTGGATATTTTACGGCTATCTTCTGGACGCACCGCGAGTAGTACATCCTCAGTCACTAACACAGTATCGAGTGGTGACCTCCAGCGCTTCCTTAGCTTATCCCGTCCGTCTATTTAAAAACTATCCTGTCATCAAATGCTGCTTTAAGTTTCAATTAGAGGCCTTCCCCCTGGTGTTGGACAACACTTGGCTTGACCTGTGTATATTTTTAGGTCACTTGTTATTGAGCGTAAAAACGAATGGCATCCTGTATTATCACCCTGCAAACAAATTAAACTTACTGATATCTCAAACATATGGACCAGTGGTGTTCGTTGCGATGTTCGTGCCCATGAAAACTGGCTAAACTAACTGCTGTTCAACAGTCAGTGAACGACTGTGTGGCTTTGCTTTAATACAAATGAAAGCATATTAGAGAGGTAGCAAGTCATCCTCGCTCCATACCGGTTAAGGATAAATTTAGACATCTGATTGAAAAGATCGGGCAATAGCTGCCTTCATTTGCATAACGGGTTTTCTGTACTGCATCACCCGAAGTGTCACCA
Organism: Opisthorchis viverrini; assembly: GCF_000715545.1. NCBI lineage: Eukaryota > Metazoa > Platyhelminthes > Trematoda > Opisthorchiida > Opisthorchiidae > Opisthorchis > Opisthorchis viverrini. The sequence goes on along the minus strand of NW_008752068.1, from coordinate 135,566 downwards.
GTAGTCAATGAATGAAGTAGAAACACAAGTGGTCACATATACAGATGAAATATGAAGAGTGAGAAGTTTCTGAATCTGTCAGAGTGCTGTACGCAGATAAAAAAATCCAACTGGCTAATGTTGACAGGCTGAGACAAACTACTGCGAGGGCCATAGCAAGTTTCGTGCTTAGAGGAGATAAAACTAATTGCTAGTCAATGTACTGCATAAACCTGATATATCAATCCACGAAAATTGTCTTCAGTCTCATATGAGTCGAATTCAGTCAAAGACTATCAATTTGGGTATCAAGCTGTAGAATGGGACTACTTCCCTTTGGCTCTTCTGCAGGAGCCACTTGGAAGTGTCAGTCGCTGATGGGGAGCTGAATTCCGAAATGACTCACCACACTGAGAAAACAAGGTACTCTTGGCTCTGGCCTACTAGTAACTCACCCTTGAATGGATGAGCCTACAATGCGTTTGTTCGAGCAGCGCACCTCTATGGGTATGAAAGCAAGCTGTCACATTTATGGGAGTTCCAATAACTGCCTACTGTTCTGTGAAACATCTAGCGCATCTGATGGCACCGTTAATTCTTCACTGTGGAACTATGACGACGAGTCTTTGGTAATGGGAACAAGACCAGATTAGGACACGCAATAGAACTGTGTGAACTTCGCTGGATGGGACACCCCCTGAAAGCGGCATGACAGTATTTGCGTCATATATGGTCAATACTGGGAATAGTTTTAGGTAAACCGGCTATTACCTTGGATGCGAAGCATTAAGGCTAGCAAAATCAGGTTGAATTTCATTGAGGCACTTTGGTTGCCGAGGTAATTCTCGCTGCTAACACTGGCGGAATTGGGACGGGATGAAACTTGGTAGCAATCGGCCACCCGACCAATTTTTTCGCGTTCCATTTTTTTTCTGATATAATTTACCGTACTACCTAGCACACTGACTCCTTTGAGTATAATGTACTTTCTTCTAGAGACTGTTTTCAGTGGGCTGGAAGAATGACTGACACCTCGTTCCATCGCATAAAATAACTTCAGTTTCTTACAATAGATTCGTGGAATGATGGTTGTAATTTAAATCCTTAGGCCGATGAACTGATAAGTTATGTACCGTTATTCAGGTTCGGCCGATGCACCGTTATTCGGGTTCAGAGTTAATAACCGATCTATCGGTGAAACGCGTCCACCACGTGCTCTACTCCTAGTTCTAAATTCGTTCACTCTTCGAATGGTTCATCTTACACTTGGGTTAATAAAAAGAGCTAAAAAAACTGGGACTGTGGATGAATGTAGGTTGAATAGCCTAATCGTATGCCATCAGTTTTTAGGTAGTTCCAAACTGAAGTACGCCTAGCTAAACCAGTGAGCAGAAGTTAATGATTCCCTATTCAATTATCAAATAAGATTTTTAGCCTCGCACCTTATCCGAATACAAACGGCTGGGATTTTTATGGTCACTCAGTCTTTGTTTGACCTTACAAAACTGTCCCACAGATAGAACAAGACGAAAGGTTCTGCTCGGGGTGTGAATAGAAAGTCCCATAGCATTGCTCTGATTACAAGGCTTCGGTGTTGGACATTGCGAGTTAAAGTTGGAGTGAGAACAAGCATTCGTGAGGTAACGCAAAAGCTGTTTAATGGATTTGTCACCCCAGCAAGTAAGCTGAATTTTAGACGATGCACAGTCAGTGTGAGTGGAGGTGCAAATTTTCAAATTTGGAAAACCTATTTGACCTAAACCGAATGAGCAATACATTAGCTTGTCCACCAACCAGTAAGGTGTGACATCGAAAGGAAAATATCACTAAAATAAACAGCGCAAAACTGTTCACGTGTCCAAACCATTTATTAAAGTTAAACATCCTATGGAATGACCTAATACAACACTAATTTAGTCGGCTGACATTACATTTTACATTCCAACTGCATGCAATTTACAGATTGCGGGCGACATGCTTTCATGTATGACGACTTTAAAGCAATGAAGCGCTTTTGATAAGGTTCCATAAACAGAATGGCCTGGAATTTTTATATCCAACACTAACCGGAATGTTAGACACACTGAAGTGCGAAGATATAATCAAAAGACGATTAATCGACCGGAATTTTTGGTCGTCCAACTACCAGTTCCGTTTAGTTTGTTAGTCAGGGGTAGGATTGTGTTCGCGTGTTCAGGTGAGTATTTTGTTTTACACAATCGAAAGATCCGGAAGCGGCAGTCCTCTTGGTGTAATTAATGGCTTGTTCTTTAGCGTCAGATTTTTCAAGCTCTTTCCACTCACTACGTAAGGGAAGTCGAAACGATTTTTTACGGTTCCCAAATTACAGGAATATTCTTTATACCTATATTTGATCTGAATTCCTACAAAAGGGAAACACATTTGAAAAAGTCTCATGACCTGAGGTTTTCAACGGCTTGCGAACGTCAGTGTTTATTGTTTTCGATTGGCTATCTCACAGTTGCTTTGTAAAAAATCCAAAGCTCACTACATCGCAGAAGGGAGCACAGATAGAATTCGTGAAAAATGGCCTGCGCATAAATGGAAAGGGTATCCAGTCACCCCTTCCGCATTCCGTTCACCAGCATTTTATGCTATGTGGTTCCTGAAATCATTCGCCATTATCACTCTTGTGCCCCGGTCAGATTAAAATTTTTAACTTTGCATGAGATGACCATAAGAAGCCAAGCTCATTACCTAAGAAGTTACAGTCAAGAAACCCGCTTCCTTCGTCAGCAAGGCGATACTAGCGTACAAGTTTGAACATTTATGTGGTCGCTACACAAATGAAAGCTTTCGACGGATGAGGATAATGTCTGCACAGAATGTGAACGAATAAATTTCGGCTTGATGGGACTGATCAGGTGAACTTTTGGTTAGAGTTTTCAAACCAGAAGGCGATGCAACCTGCTTAAACAGTTGATGGATTTGAATCGGTCTCGGTTCTTGACTGGTGCGTTCGACTTAGTGGTTCACAGAAGTACCAGCGCCTGCTTATTATTATCTCAAACAACTTCAAGTAAATTGTATATAACCTGGGTGATTCTGATGAGAAGCTTCTACTCTGACTACATTACCTGACGCGGTACGGGAGTAGAAATGTGAATGTTCCCGTGTTGGAGAGTTTTTCACATGTATAAAACATCAGAATAATTATTTCCCTAAAAGTTGGCTTCAATATGCGCCAAGCGTTCCTCGGTAGTAGCAGTACAGCACTTTCCAGAAGCGAAACAACACTCTGAGATAGCTTTGCTTCAAATGGGATTAGATGAGAAAGTAGACTTCTGGTGGTTTCTTCAGTTCGCAGTTTTTCCCATCACAGATGATAGACTAACACTAACATTGTAGAATTTTCGCTACCCATTCTAGCTCAGCACCACTTTTTGTGGTAGGCCTTAGCTGGTTCAGCGATGTTGCGGAATACACTGAGTTGGAATGGGCTACTTGGTTGTTGGTTTGTTCGCCGAGCTCGGCAAATGGATAGCAAAATTTCACCACCAATCGAGGTGGCATCGTCACCGCACTGACTGGCGGGAGACCAACAAACAAATCAACCGGTTCATTTAGGCTGTACGCACTTCAGGACGGCTCAGGAAACATTAGTCATGTGTTATCAACACAATTTAAACCAATATTTGATTTCACCTTAAGAGAGTTCGAACAATTTTCCATTCACAAGCCCACTCAATGATTGGCATCTAACCAGCTCATATAAAAGAGATGGATAGCTTAGTTTGTCTCATCCAGTTATTTTAACAAAAAACACGGTCGGCATGCTTGAGTTCCAAAATACAGTAACCTGTAAAATCTCTTCCCGGTAGCTTCTTTCATACCACAATAGATGAAGCAGACAGATTTAATAAACGGGACAAGTAAGTGTGATTTTATCAATGCTTAAGTCAAAGAATGCACTTGTGCACGACGAGGGGGATTTTAACCAAAGGTCTTACGTGAGGCTGATGACGAAACAACCAAGCGAAATTTGAAATAGCTCCTTTACGAGAATATGAATTGTGAAAGCAAGCTATCCTGTGGGCTACAACCGAATCTACAAAGTATGGATATAGCTACTGGTGTCAGTCAGAGATGTCACTAACATCATTTTCAATCAAACCCATCCAAGCAAAATACCATCCAAAACTGACCGGATTTTGGATGCGTTCGAAGTTGTCGTGCATTCGTTGCAAACACGGTTAGATGATCAGTATCAAAATCAACGTTTTAAGTATCAGGGGCAATCGACCTTGATGACTGGCTCTTTCCAGCGAATTAATATGTATTTGAATACGTGATTCAAGATCATATTTTTCTGAAACAAACGCAGTCATGTATAAAACTGGCAACAGGTGTTTTCTTTTTTCTTTTCGCACACAAATGTGATCGATTTAGTTCCATAGATTAAGAACTGGCTTGGACATATTTGAAGCAGTGTGTTCGTCGGGATCAGTGAACATTCACGGATGGATTGTCGGAGCAAATGCAGATGGATTACGATCTTCTCAAAATCTGCTAATAAACTAAATAGCAACATTCACTATTGAAAATAAGATTTTTTAGAAATCCTCAACAACAGTTACTCAAGTGACCATTATAGATACGTGCTTCACACACCAGTGTAACCAAGGCAATTTATATCGAAGTCTTTTCGACCAGAGATCAAATCTGCTTCTGCTATCGCACGCATTATTCACATTTGAAGAACTGCCTCTCCTGCCAAAGTTCTCGCCCATTTTCAGCCCGCACCACCTAAATTGCATTTTTGTTATTATTATTATAAGAACTGCAACAACAGAGCTAGTGGTACTGGTAATAAATAGTCAAGAACTGAACCGGCGCCTTCAATATGGTCAGAACATTTGCTAGCCCAGTCACCGTAACAGACACCAGCATACTTCAACCCGACCGAATGCTTTAATGTTTTATTCACGTAGACTCCTAAGTGAACTGAAAAATTGGAGCATTGATATACGCCGACCGAGGACTTTGTGCAAAACTTAGCCCATGATGTTCAGGTAGGAAGGGAAGACCGTGGCGACAAACTTGTGGGAACGCGCACAGTAACATAATATATCTAATGTGCCAGCTGAAGCCATGAAACAGACTATGGACTACTTCCACATTTACCCAACAGTATCTTCTTACATAATTTACCGCTGCCGTTTGCGATTATTTTTAGCGTCACAGAGTAATGCAATTCAGGTCGAATTTGTTGTTAGACTCTTTGAAACAGAAAGAGAGTCACTTTCACGAACAATCTCACGTCACTGGCTCACTGATGGGTCCGAAATGATAATCTAATTCGCGCTGCTTTGAAAATTATGATAGTTCTAATTGTTTGGTACGTGCGTAGCACATACATCTGAAGCGGTCTCTTGGATCACTAGGGCCTCCTTGATAAATAATCTCCAGCTATCTGAAGTAAAACCGAGTACCTAAGGAGATACTGCTGCAAAAATTAAGAGTATGGGAGACGAGGCGCTGGATTTTTACCCAGAAACAAATATTAGAGAACTTGAATTTTAATCCAAAGAGGTATTTCGTACCTAGTTAACATCTTGGCCCACCGGTCAAAGACAGCGCAAGAAAAATCACCGAAAGCTATCCGAATCCGGATTGATTGGATAAGCCTATCTGTTAACTTACACAACATTGTTTTAAGCCCATTTGATGTTCAGGCAAAAGTGAACAGATGGTCACTGAAATAAATGCTCCGAAGGTAGACCCGGATGCTTGTCGAATTCTGAGAAATTGTAATTCTATAGCCAGTGGCGTATAAAAGAGTATATTTACGAGTTACCGTACCGCATTCAGTGGACTAAACTATAACAAAACCCACATCACAATTTCGTCTTCGAGCGTGACTACCGAGACTGAAACCTGAGTAAATCCACATGAGTTTTTCTGTCAAAACTCTGGAACAACGGAGTTCGAGGGAAAATTTTGCTCTGTTGTTCCTATGCAGCGGTGATTCTCGTCTCGTGACCGTCAAGATTTGATAGTGTTATTCTCAATATGCCCTACCCTAGGTTTTGCTGTAGGTCAATGGATGTCCTTGAATTTAAACCTCAAATCATGTAATGAGGGTAGGTAGAGGCCTAGTTTGTTCTCCTCACTAAGTATTTTATTCAGTTATCATGATGCCAAATCAATTTGAAAGTGGGTATTTCACGAATTACGAAGAATTCGGTGTTCAAGTAGAGCATAATTTTGACAGAAACCTAGAGATTGTCTATCTGATGAGCTCGAAAATGGTCGAAAAAGGTTGTTAAGTGTTGAAGATTTTTCAGCAACCCCATAGACAATTTTTCTTCGAGATAATTCTGCTACCTTACCAACAGGAACATCAAGCAGTCCTTGTACATGACATTCAGCTGAGAAAAAAGTTAGAATCAGTTCGGGGTTCTCCTGTCACAGTAGAGTTATTTTGCAAATAAGCGTACGTTTTCATCAGTGAAATGATAAAACTACTTGGCGCAAACTCTGAAATATTCCGAAATCTTGCATTCCTTTCATGAAAGATGATATCTCCACCTAGTCACTCCTAAATTTCGAATAATTTTTCTCATGCCTCTTGTTTGTAGCGGGACTTCAGTCATGCAACAGAACGCTTTTAAAAGACTTGAGTACCGCCTAGTTCCACGAGAATGAAAAGTGAGCCTGATAAAGCGTTATTCTGTGCTTTTTCTAGTCCAAATCTATCAATAGTGATAGCATTTTACCCCGGAAAACCTTTAATTCAACATCAAGTTGTACCGTCATACCACTGGATTGTGAACAGCACTAAGGAGAAATAAACGTATTTTATAGTAAGCACAAAATCACACAAATTCGAGTTCACCGGCTCTCTCAACTGATCTTCAGTCTTGATATTCATAACCAATGGGTCATGTGTCCGCTCACTTGAGAAATTCTAGTAAAGACAAAATTGCTGATGTAGATGAACTTTTCATGAGCCGATTACATCCTCACTGTAAACACTCTCAGGTCAACTCTATGCAACTCGAATGCCCCGTTAGAGTCACGGAGATTAAAGCCATCTACCAGTAGTCGACTTCCAGCAAGCCTCACGCTTAAGCTTCGGTAAAAAGGTTCTGAAGTTCAAGGCGCATTGTATATATATATATATA
>NW_008752068.1:111930-128118 GCF_000715545.1 Opisthorchis viverrini | reverse complement strand
TATATATATATATATATGGGGAGAGAAGAAGACACGAGCTGGTAGGCATTAAAAACCACCAAGATTTCCACACAACAAGCACAAACGATTCTGTCAGAACTATTCCACCATTTCAGAAGCATCCATTGCAGTTGTCCACATATGCACATGTGCTGATAATATTTCTATTGACTTGGAACCCCATTCGAAATATGGGGTGAAAATCAGACTTACTCTCAGGCCACACGAATTGGCTGCAGACTGCAATCAACCACATAGCATAATTTGTCCGCAATTCCTTGAAACAGTGTTTTACGGAACCGTGGGATTTTTCCAACCTTCCTACATTTTACATCGAATAGTATGTCCGTGGAACTCAGCAGCCTAGCAGAAGTGTTGCCCGGCCTCATGAGACAATTCCAAACAGCATCAAAATGTTTATACTCCACAGACATCTGCTCAGAAGTGATTGTTGTAGACTGCTTCGCACTAGCAATGTTGGAATGTTGTAACATCACAACCCATCTCCCATGTTACTAATTTGTGGAAAATGTGAAACATATTTTGGCTATATCAGTAGATGATTGCATTCTAAACATCTGCAGCTTTATCTTTGATCTCACAACCGCTCCCGACAGTAAAAACATCCAACCAGCTTGTGAACTATAACTCGACAAGCATCTGGCTGAATCAGAAGAGTGGCACACCATTTATTTACTTAGAGAGTATTGGACTTCAAAAAGCTAACTAACTCTTTGTAGCGGACTAAACAAAGACCAGTAAACCCACCAGCACAAAATTACCAACATTTTCGCACTTTGTGCATGCAGAAATCAATCAATTCAATGTTTTTATAGGTGTATAACTCTGTTGAGCGACGCGAGAACCGGTGATTCCTCGTATCACCAGAAGACCGCGCTTTCAGATCCGAAGGGTAAAGGCGTTCAATTAGTTATGGTTTCTGTTTGAAGGGGAAATTAGTATGTGAATACCAAGAAGTTGAACAGCGTAAGACTAGCTTGCCATTCCAGAGGACTACAATGACAGAACCGGAAATACGGTAAATAGATAGACTCACTGTTCTGATATCTATACACACGATGACAACAGGTCATAGGTACGACAAAAATCGGACGGAGAAAGTCCCAGAATAGGGACCGTGAATAGAATATAAGTTTTCAGTCTCCCTAGAGATGGGATTCCATCCGGAGTCGCTACGCACCAGCTTGGACCGATAATTGTTAGAATCGCCAAAAATTTCCTGAATAACATTTTTTATTTTTTGAAGCTGGTCATAATATTGGTACAATCTCTGAACAATCCATTACCGGTTTTGCCATCTGTGGGGCTTACCAGGTACACTCTCCGAATCTCTACATTTGATTGAAAAATAAACTGAACTTATCTTGCGATAGACACTTGCAGATTAAATTGGTGTTGACAAGCGACCATCTGAAAATAAGGGGAATATTGCGTTAATGGTAGTTTTAACAGGACTGAAGCTCAGATTGTCGCAGTGTGACGAAGAGTGTTCGCGATAACAAGCATGGGAAGATGATGCAAAACCAGTGGAAAATAGCGCTGACTTTTTAAATTTCTTTTTCTAGCCCATCTTATCAATATGGTGCCTGCCGAATAGCTCGAATAGCTCGGAGAGCTCACCAAGCAAGCAGAAAAGACTCGGTTGACCTACAGAGTATTCGAAGGTCCTCCATCCGTTCCAGATATCCCCGGAAGAACAACTCCCCGGCGTACCTCCAGTTCTAGTTCGGCGTTAGGCACCTCAGTAATACCTTTTGGGTGGGTGTGCATTTGGTTGATTTAAACAGCTTTAATTTTGTTCAAGCTGTTGTCCGAATGCCCCACTATGCATTTTGTTTCCAACAGTATTCCTTTCCCCACTTATCATACCTTCCATCCACATTGGGGCTTGACAGGTACTTCCGAGTCACTGATATTGTTCTGCAGTATCTCTGGTTTTAAAGGGCATACCAGGTATCTTCTTCTCGTAGAGGTTATTTGGTAGATCGTAATAGGATTTCGAGATAGCTTCACTCCATCGTATTGGTTGCTGTAGACTTGTCAGTAGTTGGTAAAAGCAATATGTGGCCATAATGTGGAAACTCGTTTATGGCAGTTTGGCCTGGTTTCACGTCCAAATGAAAAAAGGTATTTGGAAGGTGGTCTTGTGGACAAAAATCCTGTTTGCTGAAAGGTCTCTTGACACGACGCGGTCACATTTTCTCTGGTTCCTTTGAGTGAATACTTTCAGAGGCTTTCTATAGAGGAACCAACATTCAGAGGCCTTGAAGGGTCAGCTTATCTGGCGAACTGACGCATTGGTTCTAATATGTACCCGTTCCATTGGGCGTTTTGCCTACTGGACCTATGATACTAATTTCAGCCACTGCGTTGGAATAACCGGTCTTCATTGTCTAGTGGAATACTCCGTTTCGACGCGTGATAGTGAAATCCACATGTTTGACATGATTTGCATACGTTGACAACGCCTGGGTATTTGTGTGGCCATTAAAGGTGAGTGCATGCGGTGTGTTCTAGTTCGGCCCAGATTTTTCTCAGCTTTTTGAGCCCCAAAGGCAATTGTTTGTGGCCAAACCAGCCATACCTCACGTACAGTAAATCGTCTACCATTATTAGCTATTCCTACAGTGACGAAAGGTATATCGATTCGTATTTTATGTCCCCTGTCCCTGTCAGTCAGTCTCTTTTCTCATGGCTTCGTAGACAAGCGTCATTTCTGGGTCACTTTGCTGCATATTTCACTACTATTCGTGGTCCACGGATTCCGCGCTTACCGTCGTTACCTGCTCTTTTATCTATGTGGGACCGTTTGCATCATTCCTTTTTGGCCGTTTGTGCATACAATTCTACACTGCTTATTCCACCGGAGTCTTGTTCCTAAAGGGCCTTCTGCCACCTAGCATTATGGCCACATGCACACCCGATGTTTTACAACCAACAAAGCGATTGATGGTCTACATAATCATGTAGTGTCTGATGAACTTCAGGGAATAAACAAGTATATGCCTTTGCCCTTCTCTTGATGCAGCAGCTGCATTTATTCTTTTGAAATTAACTCACATGGGTACTCACCTGCCCTTTCTCGTGGAAGAAAAGCTTCGATCGCTGTATCACTGGCATCAGCATTCAGCACGAATCAGCAGGCTGTTCTGAAATATCCTGGGTTGTTAAGATCACCGATATGCATTCTTTGATCAATTCAATCAAAATCGCTTCTGTTCTAAAATGAATTGTGTCTCTCTAAATTAGACCTTACAGTAGTGCCGCTACATGTGCAAAATCCTTTAGAAAAATGATTAAGGCGAGTCCCATGAAGCTGCAACCCCCCTCTGGGTTTTGTAGACTTGGTCACGTTTTCACCTGACTTACTTTGTTCTTATCGGCGAACACGCACTTTGATGAGATGACGTTTCCATGTGCACAAGCTTCTGGTGCAAAAATGGGCGCTTTAAGGATTTCAAGATGTGTCCTACCTCTTGGGCTTATTTATCTCCTTCTGGATGTTCAAGAAGCGCTCCTGAACCGACTTGACGTGCGCTATGACGCAATTTGCTTATGCTGGGCTTATGCTAGTGCAAACACGAGTGCTCTGAATATGCTTCTGAAAGGTCGCCAAGGCGTATACTAGACCGAACAGTCTTGTCTGGATTTCGTATAATCCAAAAGCCGCGGAGAATGTAATTTTCCAAAGCTTCCGCCTGCCGTCGGATCCAGCGTTCTAAAATATTTAGCTCCCACGGGTTTGTCAACGACATTGTCGGTCCGCCTTTGTGGAAACCCATCATTTCCCGTTGCCCATTCATCAGTCGGCTGTCAACAAATCAGCTTGCTTCCACCAAAAGCACAACCAATGTGACCAAAGAGGATCCAGCATCTATATACCATTATTTTTAAATATTTTCTCAATAATCGTTTCAGCGACCTCTGGCTCTAACCAAGTATTGATTCGAGCCTTGGGATTCTGAATGAAGATGCTACATTTCGCACTTTAGTAGCCTGGTTATTCTCAACCTATTTTCGGATCCCTGCACATATCATTCTAAGCCTGGACTGTTAGCCTCCAGCAAGCCTTCATGGACGCTCTCTGATTTCCATAGGGATGGTGACACCTACAGCGTAATCCTGTTCTTAGTGATCTGTCTACGGTAACGCTCATTAACCGTGGGTTTCTCAAATCAAACTGGAAAACCAGTCGGCGCAACAGGTCATGGACTAAAATGCAGCTGAATGCTAGCTTGGGGCTGAGAGGAGAATTACATTCCTTGATCCGAGCAAGGCCACCTAAATGTTCTCAGTATGGGCAGTGACACCCTCATTGGACCAAAAAAGGCCGTTGGACAAACATCTGGCTCGTACATTACTTTTGGCGTCCCATCAATAAAGCGGATGACATCCGTCAACGATCACCGGTTTATTTTATTTCAATTGTCTGGTCCACCATCATCCGACTGTGACGAGAGAAGTAGCGTGTATATTGAATTGGTCGACTGGATACGGCAATGGTAACAACGGCCGTTCAGATAGCTGGTAGGGATGGACGGTGGCTCAAGCATGACCTTCAGCTGAAATGGTCACATTTGCTAATTGTCAGGGATGCTTCAATCCACCCCGAGAAGGATGGTCCTGATAAAATGTAGACTTAGGCTTTGATTTTGCCCAGTGCTTGATTGAAGCCAGGCTAACAAACTGTGGTCAAAAAATACTAATGCTAGTAAAAGCCAAGTCTATGTGTAGCCAGTGGTCACATCCAGGGAGTTGCACACCCTGGTTGCAACAGAACTAGAAGGATACTACATCGATATCCTGTCCCATCTAGCTGACCAACGAATTCTTCGACCAGCAAGTTTCTCACGTCCTGCACTGGATTGGCTATCCAACAGTCAAAAAAAGGATCATGGTCTCAGGTTTGTCCTCTCCCAGTGCACCGAGAAAAAAGCTCGATTCGGAACCCCATTGTGTCATTCCATATCTTGTTTCACTGTGCCTGAGTTTGACAGACCAAACCTAGTGATTGTGAGTAGTGCATACGTTCCATCGATTTGCTATAAAAACGACCATAATGATGACTTCTACTTTAAATCTGACGCACCGGTTTCTGTCAAGCTCATCTCCTTTAACCAGGCATTCTCGAATACCGAATATCGTAATAGTAAATGCCAAAGCTCACTGACGCCTTTGTCATCACCAATAAGCTTAACAGCCAGGTTCTTACGTCAGAATATGCCAGGAGAAGCGCAAGGCATCAAATGACCAAAAGATTCAAAACTAAGGTTGACGCACCAACATCAACAGGCTTGTGTAATGACGGCCTTCAGTAAATCCAGCTCTCCGACAGAAATGCAGCACAAGTTGAAGAAAGGTGGTCTGAGAGTGACTCTCGTGTCTTTTTGGGAGCGTAGAACGGGCCTAAATTGCTCAGTCCATATTGTTTTGAGGAGCTTCAGTCTTTGCGGGCGACTGTTTCGTGATATGACCCGGTAAGAGGAGTAAAGTTCACGTCGACCAGAAACCTGGTAACAGATGACCTGATTCCTGAGTCCCAGGTTAAATCATGATTAGCCGACTGCATAAGAATGGGTCCGGGCAGAGATTCTACTGCTCAAGTTTCTATCTTCCCATAGTTCTACTAGTATATGTATCCCAGCAACTGTAAATGAACTGGTGGACTCAGTGGCCAGTTGAAAAACTGACGCTTGGATTTTGATCAGTTGCAACGGCGTAGCCCATTCGTGTGCCCTAAAGTTCATTTGGGCTGTACATTCTGCTTTTGGAGCACGGTCACGTTTAAGGTCAGTCTAAGTTGATTGTAACGATGGGAACCAGTCTAGGGGGTCTCATGTTGATTTGTGCTGTGATTTGTGCCTCTTTACAAATCGTTCTGAGGAGCTTTCCATTGAAATGACGATGATATTTTGTTCATAGCCACACCACTCTCGTTTGAACGGTCGTCCTCCTGTCCTGGCGTAATTACTGCGGTGAGTCCAGTGCTTCTCTTTGTTGTGGACTCACCGGAATAATTACGCCAGAACAGGAAGACGACCGGTCAAATGAGAGTGGTGCGACTATGGGAAAAACACCTATCCCGCAAAAAAAACCAAAACCGCGACCATAACATTTGTTTGGCAGGAGTAAGTGTTGTTGGCAAATTAACCTACTCAGCGAGATCGCTTGCAGTTCAAATCAGTTTTATTCTATAGCTAGAACAGGACGGACGGGTATATGGGGTTAACGAAACGTTGGAAGTCCTTAAATTCCAGGCATATGATAGACAATCGGTTTAATACTGTTGAATTCAATCTGGGAGATAAAAAAATGCAACTCACGAACAGATTGCTTCTGTACCAATCATTGTCATTTTCAGGTTGTATTTCAGTAAATATTTGAGCATATTGAGTAGAATCGCTTTGAGCTTTGACACAATCCACTTTGTTCGAATTGACAGCGACGGATCCTTTGTCTGATCTAACGACTACGTTATCCTCACTCTTCAGCTCACGTGATGCTCTTACCTGTTCGTTTGATTAGACATTTCTGACAAACTAACGACGAATTGTAAAGGGTTACAGATATCAGTTAGTTTGGCTTTACACCAGTTAGGTTCAACGAATTGCTAATGAAGCTTTTGAAATCTGATGCACATCACTGCAGTCCTTTCTCCTGGGCCGGACTTTAAAGCTGAGCCCAAGGAATGGTGCTTCTAGATGAAGTTGATCTAAAAGAAAATGAAAAAGTTTATCCACACTTTTGGCCGGAAAAACAACCACCCGTTCCGCTTTCCAGAAATTTATCGTATCATCGGGACCACTTAATAAGACAAGCAAGTGGTCGACTACCCAAAATGGGTGAAAAAAGGGACTGCTTTTCAACCACCTGAATAAGTTCAGCTTTTGAGGCATCAGTAGGAGATTGAAAGAGGTAATCAAGTATTGTAAGTTGTGGGTACCTTGCCTTGTATCACAAATCTAAGTCCTTCTAAACGGACACCGGAAGTTTGGAAAGATGTTTTTTCTGCTTCCTCCTACAGAGCTTCCGGGCCTCTGTTATAGCGATAAAGTCACTTTTCATTGAAAGTGGCAATGAATTCAGTGGAAAGGCTACGATAAACTTTCTAAAGATAGGAAATCGGTGAAAGAACTAGAGGATGGATTGAAAGATTGCAGTCTAATCTCCCTTGGAAATGCCTCTCTTTTTCGAGGGATTGATGGCTGTTATTGAGTAGCTGACCAGTAAGAAAGTGATGGACGTGTTTAATGTCAAAGGATTCTGCACGTTTAACCTTGGACAGAGCTTATCGACGGGAATGCTCTCAGTAGAATGTCGGCAAATCGCACTCAGGTTGCAGAGTGAAACAACATATCGTGCACCTGTTGTAATACTAATGTAACGGGTGAAAGGAGACAGACTCATTACTCCAACAACTAGGAAGCCGAGGGAATGGTTGTGTGTATTGTTCAGTCCAGTTTGATTTTATCAAGCAACTCTCTCTCTCTCTCTGGTCTATCAAGCCAAATTACGGTCAAACACATGCCAGCGATAATGGATTTCGTTTCGTTCATCACCCTAATGAGCAACCCACATGTGCCGCCGTTCATTTCTTTTATTCCGGTTGATTTGAGCGCGGCTAGGCTTGATTTTCCGCAGTGTGTCCGCCTTTGTATACGTGCAAGCACGCGCGAAAGCGACAATCAAAAGAGCAATAATAGTTACTGTTAGTGTGACTTTATGGGAAGCAACATGATGCGGTCCCCACTGAGGTCACGTTTTCGCGGCTTCGCGACGCACGCAAACAAATTTCCCAACTTGGTCCTCACTTGCTTGCGACTCATTTGTGGATATCCAGGTGACCTTTTTCAGGTTCATTGCTCTGAAAGCATGGGTAACTTTAAAGACAATGGCGTCGGTTAATAAATTGCCTGTTTTCTTCTTATTGTGGTTCAGCACAAATGCTCACTGAAGAATGAAGAAAAATCTCCGCAAACTTGACGCATACTTCGCCAACGGCTGTGGATTCACTGGGTGCAGACATCACACGTGGCCTTGTTAAACCTCCTTCTCGTTGCTGGGCTCTTATCATCGTTACAGCATCTACGAAGGAGTAGCAGGCCAGAGTGTGAATCGCGCTCAAGTTAAATTTTCAACACAACACATTGTTCATGCAATCTCGGATGGAATTTGGACAGGTGTCAATTCACGCACACATTCTTCCGCGAAGAGGAAAACCATGATGGCATGGCCGATATGTGACCTCAATAGCCACTACCGGATAACATGTGCTGTTCAATTTAATTCACGACTTACTAAAGTGAAGTGAGCTACCTCCACTTAAGGAAACAGCAGCGAGTTCTTTCACGTTAAATAGTTGGAGAATTATCCTTTCCTCATACGAAGAAGTGGAACTCACCCTAGGCATATAAAAAATATCCCTACGAAAACAACAGAAACCTTGCGCGACTGCACTTTTGCTGACTACTACCAGGTTGTAGTACTTTTAGGGTGGCGGTTGTGAAGCGATTATTCCGAAATTTGAATCCGGTCGTTCGAATACAAACCCACAGGATTACACGGCCTCTCCGATTGTCCCAAATGCTTGTGAGCAACACCTGTGACGATGTCCCATCCATTCTTCTCAATGTGCAGCAGTGTTCATCCCTGACTAATCAGTTGGCAGCTATGTTACTAAACAAAAAAACCGCACTGATTGTGGTTCCACATTTCTACTGTTTGCATAAACATCGCAGACCAAGGGGAATCCTGTATGACAGAGGGAATGCATTTTGGCTTCTGTACAGAGAAGCTGCAATTTTGTTCCGTATGTTCAAACCTGGTTGGACAGTAACCCTTATATGCCCGGCGAATACCATCATCTTTGAGTACTGAAGTCTACCTGAAACAGACAGTTTTATCCCGATGGCTTCGCGAACGACTCAAGCATTCTTTCGAAAATTCGTTTGATGACACTGCTCTCAAGTTTTCCACGAGTCGGACGTTCTACTGAAGCTTGGTCTCTTCAGCGAGAAACCAATGATGAACAAATGCTTTACGGATTGAGCGAATCTGTGTAAACGGCCTCTGAGTGCCTTTCATCCACAAGTATTTTCGAAATACAAATGAGGACACATAAGTCTAGGGTATAAAACTCAAAGAATACAGAGGAACTCGTCTAGTTTCCAGGTATTTCTCCTTTCCTGCACTCTAAATATACGGAGTAATGAATGGATTCTGTTGAGCATGAGTGACATGAAAATCCGTTTGCTCTCATGTCGACTTTGAGTAATCCCATCCAAAAAATACACCAGAATACATGGGACAGGTATCGTCACGTTTAACAACCAGAACGTACTTGATGAACAGACCTGCCCTTCTGGCTGAGTGATTTTCGTATAGTGAAGCTAGGATCCAGTGGTTTACTATTAACTTAAAGCTTCATCAGTAAAGGCCATCCGGGTTTTTCCTCGACAGATCACACTACTCAGAATGTTTCTAAGATCGCGTCGATGGCTCACCACCGGCCTTGCCCTTCTTAGGGCTTGTCAATTAGGCGTGGTCCCTGAGATTTCATCAACCACTTCTCTAGAACTAATATGGAAGCAATGATCTAAACTCGCCAGTAGCTTCCTCTTCATCTGTCAATATGCGCCACGGAAAATTAGCTAATGATCAACATTAGACGATCTTTTTACCAGCTATTGTGCTTCCACCTGTCATGAATCGCTCAAATGAAGGAATTAGGTGCCAACATAAATTCCGACTACCTACTGATGTGCTGGCGTTGACCAGTGCATCCACACCAGGCTCAGCAGGTGCTATGACGCTGCTTAATACAATCCTCTCTCTAAATGAAACTTAAAACGCGATGAGTAGAGGAATGGGGCGTGAAATAAACTGTCAGGCTGAAGGGTGTGTTCGCAGAAATCTGATCTACCTTCGCTCTTAGATAATTACCAACTCCAAACTTTTGACAAACAACAAAACGAAGGGGAATCGGCGAGCAAAACAAAATACACCTCGACGTAAAGGATGGTTGTGAAGACTTAAAACCAAAACAAAACGTCACCCGATTTCGTGTCGGGTAGCTGGGACAGATTCAAAAAAATCGCATTAATTAATTGATTTCAAGTGCGGCGTAATCAAATAGAACGTCGGAATGAAATACGAATGAAGCTTCTTGAGTCTTCTACGCAAGGTGATGTAGCCAGACGTACACGTTTTAAATCTTCATTTCCCTTTAAAACAACCTGAACAGTACAATAAGTTTTCCTTCCTATAAACCATTTGTTAGAGCAGGATATCATCCCAAAGTGAAAAATGAAGCAATACTGTTTAGTTCATATTCCCTGCTGTCACCTCTAAGACCGTTGAACGAAGGAAGCTTAGCGAAAGGGAATAAGGATTCCTAACTGAGATACGAATCAAGCCAAGTCTGTACGGCCGTGGAGCACCTCATATCTCAAGCCTGAAACGTTCCAGGTAGAAGGTGGAGAACAGTTCATCATCAGCTTTCTCTCACGAGTTTTGGATAAAAGGAGCCAAACTAGCAGTCGGATGGTTACCTATTCTCGTGACCTCACATGGTACGGCAATGCGATTGAGTAGCAATCAGGAAAGACTTCTAGGAATACTAAGCAAAAGGTTCGCTGAATTAGATCAGGCTTTCATCATTCGAAAATACGCATATACTACTCTGGTTTGCGCACTGTACAGAGAAGAATTTTGAAATGCATAAAATTCAAAGAGACTTTGGGTTATTGATAATGGCTTTGAAACACTGATAAGACCGCGCAGCATAAAAATTATCGCATCAGCCCACACTTATCATATTCATGACTTTTTCAAAGCTGTATTCAGTTGCCTCTTATAGAAAGAGGCGTAAGCCGGACGTTTTGCAATTTATCACTTCAGTTTCACTTCACAACACGGACTCATACATCTGTTAGCTTAAGTGATTGATGAAGTTTCTCAGTCATGGACGGGTTGCTATAGCAGTTTGCTGTGGGTGACTACTTGTTGATGAAACTACGTTAATGTACCATAACCAGAGCCCCAGCCAGCATACAAATGTATGTCACTTGGAAAAAAGTCTAGCTAAGCATTCCAAACTTATTGGATATGTTGATAACTCTAGGGAAGTCTCACTGACGGAGGTGCTATTGCTCCCTAATTTGATCCAAGTTTACCAGATTGTCAAATTTTCCCATATCCATACACAAGTAGTACACCGAACAAAAGCAGAGCACCACATGTATATCTTTGTATTGTACTATTCACACTGTTGTTGAAGAGGGCGAAACCGGTCGTGGGCCGTCGATGGATTTTCAGCAACCTTATGAGTAGTACGTCACAAAGATACACATGTATCGCGATATCTCGAATATCGTAGCGACTGAAACATGAAGCGGCCTGGTACAGCACATTCAATTGCCTGAGAACATTACGAACGACAGACTCAGCTGGGTTCCATGTGAGTCTCTCGAAAAATCAAATTATTTTGCAAATGAGTGTATACTCGCTAGAGAGCACCACATGTTGGAGGTATAGCAAGTTTACTCATTCAGAATAACCCAATTGTTCTAATGTTTCCAGTAAGGAAACCTCCTGAAATAGACCCAGCGGATTTTTTGGTCAACAATAAGAATATATGAACGTTTAATGTGCTTTAAACAGTGGAAACAATTGCCGTGTTGGAAACAATAGAATGATTAAAGACCGAACATCGACGAACATCTCCATAAAATAACAAATATTTCCACAACTGATCAACGTGGTCATTCAAAAATAACGAAAAGAGATTTCAACGAGTGAGCTGTCACCTACCGCATAAGTGATAAGTGAAACCCTGCCATAGGGATGTGCAATCGTCTAATTTTGTTCCCAACCTCCAAACAATTATGTTGTATAAAGACTCATAAGATTTTCATTTCAAGTCTAATTCTGGGCATCTCGGAAATTTTCGCCTCCGATACGTGCCAACGAGGATGGTTCGAATATACACCAATCAGTATAATCACGTCTTTCATGAAAAAAATGCAGGTTAATTAGCGTCGACTTGTGATTTCTACGGAAAATAGTCCTGCAAAAGATTTTGATCAGAGTTCCTCGAGCCCTAATTGAAACTACCGATGGACGGTAGCACTATGCATCAGGCTTAAAAATTTCTCGGCAGTTGATTCCAAACCATTTTTTGTTTCTAAAAAACCCATTGAATTGCTAGCACACAGCAAATTAGTTGCTGTCATTGCCGCCAGTTCCACAAAAATCAACTCATCTCCATAGGCAGAGAAAAGACCATAACACAAAATGGCGAGATTGATTGTGTTGGCTGAAAGCAATAGCAGATAAGACTTAGATTAAAAGATAATCTTTACTTGTTCACTTGAATGTCAACATAATTACTATCTCTCTGATTAGTTGCGGTTTGGTATGGAAGCATACTGAGTCAGGCCGTATAGATCTGAAACGGAACTCTACACTCATCCCATGTGCAGCAACCACTCTAAAATACTTCCTAGAATAAACTTCTTTCATTTGCCTTAGTTAGGCACGTTTCAAATTTCTGACGTTAGTCGAACTCTTTGGAATGTTTCTGGAGGGAAAAGTGCAGGTTATTTGTGGTGCACATGGTTAAGATATTTGGATTAGGTGTAACTAACCGTACAACCTTCAAAATTGTCAATCCCCTCCTAGTGAACAATGGATAGCCTTCACAAAGGAAACTACTCACAAGGTTGCTGAAAATATTCGACAAGCCCATGACCGGTTTTGCCCTTCTTGGGGCTCATCAGGTGGGCGCAGTCCCCGCGTTTCTTTGAGAGAGATTCAGTTGAGTCTCTCGTGGAAACCAAACCGATCTGCAAATGAGTGCATTTCTCGAAAGCAGTTCAATTTGGGTTCAAGTAGATCATAAGATTGACGGAAGCTCGGGGACTGCGCCTACCTGATGAGCTCCAAGAAGGGCAAAACCAGTCGTGGGCTGTCAAATAGTTTTCAGCAACCTTGGGAGTTGTTTCCTTTACGAAAATATACTGTGATATCTCGAATATCGTGCCAACTGAATCATGAGGCGGCCTGTGTGCAGCACATTCAGCTGGAGGATAGCATAAACGAGAGATTAAGTTGTCTCTCGTGAAAACCAAATTAGTTTGCAAATGAGTGTATTTCTCAAAAACGGATAGCCTTAGTTTAGGGAAACCTATAAAGGCTGGTTGGCATTAATTTTCCTAAAAATGAATTTCGGTTGACAAGAATACATATGTCAGTCCAGAACTTAGCAGCACAGCTTTTAGGCCAATGAGTCTTAGGCGAATCCTCTACTTTTGTCAAACGACTGGCAATCTTCTACATGAATGCTTTAATGTGACGTTTATTTGCACTTCAGAAGCACTGCAGTGCCAAACACTCTGTAAGACAAAGTTACACGTCCAAGGATATTTTAAATGCATTTTGGCGCGCGATCTTTCCTCGTGTAAAATAAAAGCAAAAGTTATCACAGTTAAGCATCTAAACTGATAATGAAAAATGCATTTGGGCGTGTTTCTAACAGCTTCGCTCTGAAATGCATTCACTTCCCCTACCACCGCTTGTTTTGTGGCTGTTTATCTGCCAAACAGGCATGAGTAGCATGCTATTATAAATACTGACATTAGTCTCCTAAGCATCATCCGTTCTCTGTTTTTCCTAGCACAGGATATGTTGTCCAAAATAAAAGGCATACAACTAGCTAATCGCCATCTATTCTCTCTCTCACACACACACAATCTCTCTCGATGCTTTCTATCGTGTGATGAGTTTGTTTGGTTTCAAAACTTCAAATGACTCTTCCCAACATTGCTGTGACTACTCAGCGGTGAAAAGCGATATGATGTTCTTGTACCTGTATGTGAGCGAGTACCGGGTTTACAGATACACACACGAGGGAAGAGGTGTACACGGCTAAATGGACTCAAATGACCACACGCTGCGCCTAAACAATCAGATACAGGTTCAGCATACTTAAGAGCTGAGTGATTAAACTATTGATGTTTATGGATGTTTATGCTTATGAGGTTGGTGGGGACTAGGCAGGAGTAAATACACTTGTCCACATGGCCATTCTGCTTCTTTCTCAGCTTGAGTAAACTCACAATATGTTGTGGGCAACATCCTTGTACAGACATACAAACAAACAAACAAACAAACCACTAAAACGGCCTCAGTTCCATTTGGAAAGTGGACCACCCCACCCGGTTTGAGTGGATTTTATGAGACGGGTGGGCCGACGACGGACTGAAGAGCAATGATGTACGTTTGAGTTTGGAACAAATTCTAAAAGTGAATTTTCCCCACATTCACGTCAGAATTCCATTAGGCGTAAGTAAAACTGACAATCGGTTTTAACCGATGCAGTGAATAGTAGTAGGCAATAAAACTAACATGGGTGTGTATGTCTGCTTTGGTTCTGCTGCCCACACCTACTCTGTACTGTCCCGTTGGTTATTCTGCCTACAAAACAGGACATAATCACCAGCAATCCATTAACTCAATTTGTGACCTTAAAACGATGTGGAAGAAATTGAATTTGATGTGGGTTGGTGGTTAAAATGTAGCCGCAAAATGGAGAACGATCATGGAAGTCATTAGTCCGTACTGTGGAGCAGTTAGGCTAGGGAAACAATAAAGAAGGGTACGCAGTCTGAAAAATAGCAGAAATTTTGACCGGCACTCATACCATTAAATGTGCCTGTGAAGGGAAAGTGAAAACTTCCATTTGGCTCTGCACGAGTGTCTAAAAAGACACTCGGCCGATGTGAACGGCAGTGCAAACCTGCCGTTATACTGCAAAACGCTCGCTTATTATCGCTCGCTTATAATCTAGAATTGCGGCAAGCAGTATCCTTCAAACGGAACCTACAGGGAAGTTAAACCATGGTCAAAATATGCCTAAAAATATATCGGTCAAGATATATTTACTCCCAACATCAATTCAATGCAAAAATGGGCACACCAAGCAAACTTTCTCCTGGCCCACAAACGGATTCAACAGACATGGAATCTAAAACTCGTCGGTTGTGTGAACATCTAGCCTGATGCAGCATCAAACCAGCTGCCTTTTGCCCTTGAACTGGTTAGTCCATTGGCGACGAATAAGGTTACTGTAAAATCTTTCACTCATATCCTGGCGAACTTTGATCGATGAAGCTCCGCTAACATGTAAGGAATGCAATTTCCTGCATGTGGACCTACACTAGCATAACATTATAAAGGTGAGCTGAACTTTTGTTCCAATGGTGGAGTACCGGTCGAGATTTCAAAAAGGCTTGGAAACAATCGATAGACCTAATGTTGGGCAGTGTTTCTTTTTTCGACATGAAAATCCTCCCCGGTCAGAACACAAGGTTCAAAGATGGGTCAGGTTTTAAGGCGGACGAGGAACCAGTGGACGAAGACTCCTAATAATGTCAAGCTAAATTGGAGTGAGCTCAGTTTCTGCCGATGTGAATGGGGGCCTATTGCCACAGGGAATTGCCGGGTTTATGGTCCGGTTCGTCTTGTTCACAGCACTTCAGCTGAAAGTCACTACTGATTGTCGGTTATGGTCTGTTGTCATTTATTTTTGAAGAGCATCATCACAAACATAAAAGTGAATGCAAGCGATGAATGCGAAAGAGTTACAGGAGAATATGGGAGAAAAGAGAGAAACGTCTCATTCGAGATCATGCCAAGGGCAGAGCCTGTGTGATGAGGTGAATCCCAAAGTATGGAAAGATTTTGGTATGGGAACAGGCGTCTAAAGACTAACAACCAAAGAAAGGACAAACAATGGTGAATGCTCTTCAAGGCGCAGTATGCGCTAGCACAGTCAAGACTCGCACATCAGGCACAAAGTGACCGTCATACTGGGTCTGTGGTGAGATTAAATGGCAAAAATGTACCTTCAACGCCATGTACCACGCATAAAAGTGTCATAAGTACGCAGGGAGCCCACAATGGCAAGCAAACACAAGTCACTGACTGCGACCTTAGGAAGTCCCAGTCCAATAACAGCCTTAGCGGATCGAGGAAAGCAGATCCCTCGATAAGAGATGATCATCGGTTGATGAACCAAAAAGTCGATATCACAACCGATGGCATGTAGGGCTGAGATTATGGCGAGGGAATATTCATCAGCACCATACTTCTGCTTCTTCTCATTCC
>NW_008752068.1:54776-110853 GCF_000715545.1 Opisthorchis viverrini | reverse complement strand
CCGCAGCAGCTTCAAGCTTCTCTTTAAGGCGTGCCTGACTTTCTGCACACACGACCCAGTCGTCAGCGAAAGCAAAACCATCTACTAAGGTGTCATGGAACTGGCATCCCAGTTGCGGCATCGACAATCCAAGAACCACATCCATTGCCATAATGAATAATAATGGGGAGAGTGGATCCCCTTGCCTCACTCCTCTGTGGCAGTGAACCTCGGAACTGGGGAAAACTGCTACAGCATTCTCATAGGACTGTGCGATGTATCGAACTAGAGGTGACGGAGCTCCAAACGCCTTGGCAGATTTGACGATTGTGTCATGCGAAACCGAATCGAACGCTTTCGAGATATCGACAAACGCCAAGCTGAGGTTTGAAGCAGTCTCTGAGGAGTGACAAAGCAGAGCATACAACAGCGATGTGGCTTCCAAACAGCCGTCTTAATGCGGAAATGCAAACTGAAGTGAGGGAAGTTGCAATCTACGACTCCAGCGATCAGCAAGCACCTTATGGAAGCAACGGACAAGAATGGATGACACGGAGATCGGTCTCAGTTGATCAGGTGAAGTCGGATGTGGGACCTTCGGAACTAGCGTAATACGGGCTCTACACAGATGTGGGGGACAACCCCCAGATAACAAAAATAAGTTGAAATACCCAGCGAGCACATTAGCATTGAACCGGCGGAGCGTCTTGGGTGTGAGCTTGTCCAGGCCTGGGGACGAATTGCCCATTAAACGGATCGTACGGCCAACTTCCTCTCCTGTAATTGGCTCGATCAAGCTCCAGTCGGATGGTACTACCATGCGACTTGGTCGGCTATCCGCGTGTTTTGGAGCTGAGAGCACTTGTTTCCAATACTGTTCGGCGTCCATAGGTAGGCCGCAGTTTCCTTTGTATAAATCCTTCCATGACCCATCGAGTACAGCAGACGCTGCATCTTTCCGTCTTTGGTGGTATAGAGTCTGGATGGCGGCGTAGTTGGCTCGGCGGATCTGCTTTCGGCTGACCGGGATCCGATGGGCTAACTGGCGGCGACGTCGGGAAACAGTTTTCCAGGTGTGTGGAAATGTCCTGGAGGCGTGGAGGTCCAGAAGCGACAGGACTTGCTCCGGTGTCATGATGCCAGACTGCAACCCTCGGGCAAATGCCAGAAGGTCAACACTAGCGAGCGAACGGTCAGCATGGGATTCCAAGAGTGACACGGTGCAATCCACGGTTTGTTTAAACCAGACGCTGTAGTCATCGGCTTCTGATGAGTAGGCCGTCGTCTGACCGATAGTTTGCTCAGGTTCACCAGATGATGATTCGTCCTGTTGTGCTTGCCAGTTAAGCACCCGTAACCTGGTTTTGATGCTGATAGCCGATCGACCAGGAAAATACTGCTCCAATCTCGTGAACAGCTCGGTTTGCGTGCCACAAGATGGATATAAATTGTTAGCCAGGCGTAAGAGCGATTGTGACTCTTGCTGGGACCAGCGGGTACCGGAATACTTCACTCGGCCAAGCTTATCTGCATTATGCTGGGTGGGGTGTGCGTGCCGGCGGTGTTGACTCAGGCCAATCTTCGTCGGAAAAAGGCGGGAACAATCAGCGCAGGCCAATTGGGCGACTGTGTTCGTACCAACACTTTCATTGTCGTGAACTCGATGATGGGCTACAAAGCCAGCTTTCGATTTGCAGCACTTGCCACATTCCTCACACGTGAACCCAACGAGTCTCTCCTGTGTACTGGTTGGAACTGGTGCGGAGGCGCCAGATGATTCGTAGTATACATTGTCGAAAGTAACCAGCACATTGAAACCAAACGGGGTGGTTGGCCCTGTCTGGAGTTGCTGAACTCTTAGCTCACCCAGACTGACATCCAGGCTACCCGGTCGGCATCACAAGGAGGTGGTTCAGCTCGCCGATTTGAATTGGTTCACCAGTATTGAGGAAACTGGTTTGGATGGGAAAGTAACAGACCTTTGGCACAATCGAACACCCTACCTAAGTACTAAACTGCTTCCATTTCTGAGTATGCCAGGCCGACAACCGCACTGTATCATGCGACCAAAATCTGCTCTTCGACCGTCCTTTACGGTCTAGTACTTATCAGTTCCACAGATGGGTCCTATTCTAGCACCCAATGTTTATCCGAATTTCTGTGTCCGTTCACTTTTCTCTTGCGTTATAAAAACCTGGCATACTATTACTGTGCTTTTCGTCTCGCTTGTACCTTGACGTAGTCTGCGCATTTAATTTTACATACACGGTCTTTAATCTTTACGGCCTAGAGGCAATACCACAACTGCAATCATACCGAGCGTAAGTTCATCCCATTCCGGGAATTTGCCCTGATATGATCCGTGTTCAGCGCACTTCGAGCGACCTCAGATGTTCTTGTATTATCTATAATAACTGCTTTTCCAAAACACTCCATGATAAGTCTTTTCACGGCTTTATCAGACCCAATGGGTATCCACTTTTTAATGTCACTGTTTGGCGTCGGGTTACTTTTCTGGTTGGTCGATCTCTTCTACAGGCATCACTTTGCATTAGCTAAACACTGATAGTGCAGAGTTACCATAAATCACCCAGGAGTGGGTCATCATCACTTAATTCTGTTGGTTTCTGGTAGACGGTTGTTTCAAATTTCTATCTATTCTGGGATGTCCTAGAATCTAGTTGGTTCGTTGTGTTGTAAGTATACTGAAAGCGTACTAGTGCATGATAGATCTACGGATTTTCCACAAACTTTTAAATTGATTGCTTCTCAGCAGATTCAAAGCGCTTTCCGGATTGACCAATACAATTTCATTCTGAAGGTCACTAGTGTGTATTTCCAGTCAAGAAATTATATGGTACAGCCAGATGCACTTGCAAATTTCTACAGAATTCGGTCGGTTTATCCGATCCAAGTTGCAGATGACTAGTTAATGACACTAAGCCACTTAGCTTGGGCGGTTTTGACCCAGGAAATTAATTTAAAAATGACTGTACTTCACCAACTGAGCGTGACTTGGTGTACATTTTGGATACAAAGACCACGACAACTCAGAGACTGCGTGAGCTCCCGGTGAGCTCCAAGATGAACCAAAATGATACTGAGACACTGAATGTTCAACAACCCTCTGAAGAATGCGTCAAAAAACTAGTGATCCACTTGTAGTACAAGTTGTCCTGTTCTGAGCAGCAGATGTGATGGGTAGTTTAGACTCAGAAAGCAGAAGAATCGGAATATGCAATTTGTGCATCAGTAGTTGTACAGTATTCAGAAGATAATTTTTTACAGCCATTTACCTGGGAATAAATCACCTGACAGCACAGGTTAATCTAGAACACCTGAAGCCTACAGGCTCACAGGTTACATCAGTGGCACCAATCAGGATTTCAGGATCCTGCTCGATCAATGGCATCATATCCTTGCTTGAGCGTATAAGTTAAGACATTGTGCTTTATGCTGGACGTGGTCAGTTTGCCTCTAATTCATAACATTAAATGAAAGAATGCAGTTAGTTGGGAAAGCATTACCCGAACAGTGTTTAAAAGTGCAATTCACATGATGTGACAGGGTTTTTCAAGAGATCAAGTCAAGTGTATGGCCAAACTTTGGCTCTAGCTTGCATAACACGGGCGAGCTCTGCCGGGTGATAGTGTACTGGGTGCCCACAAAATATACCTGGATCAATGGGATCGTTCTACTACTGGATAGAATATCAACCTTCTTTATAAAAGCTACCACTTAAACAACCACCATTTTCACATATTTGTGGCCAGAATTTATTCCTCAGGCATAGCAAGAAATTTTGTGTGAATTCCTACATAACTCAATCTAAATGATTTAAAACAGGATACGTGCTGCCGAGCACGAGCACGTTTCTGGCCCCTTAAACAGATACGCATAAATTGAAGGCGCATAAATATAACAATGATTGATTTCAGCTAACAAAATCACAACGTACTCTTCAATCCAAACTACCTGCATCAAATTTGGGCTCAATGTTGTACTTCTAAACTCGAAGATTATGATAACACAGAGAATGATCATAGAAGAAATTCAACGCATTATGAAAGCAGTGTACCACTTTTCCACCTTGTCCTTCTGTTTCATAGGGCCCACTTGCAGTTTACTGACGTTCCACCGATGTCGTTTAGATGACCAAACCTGAGTGATGGCAAACTATTCAGCTTGTGTTAAGCAAATTCTTACTTATGCACGTCCTTGACCGACCGACCTCAGTGAAAGTCGATACAAGTAATAATCTCACTACAGGTTTCAGAAGGTCAAATTTTGCAAAGAAACTCCCTACCCGTAAATATCTACCTCTACACCAGAATGCATATTTTTCAGTTGATCGCTCCTCTGTCTTTGTGAGAAATCGTGAAGGATTGTCCATATTGCATTCGTTTTCAAGCGTGTCGATTTATGGAATCCTAGGATAAGACGTCTTTTAGAGCAAAGATGTTCATAGGTGAATACTTGTGCACAATATATCTCCTATCAAACCCTTGAATAAACGTAGTAATCGTTCTTTTCACCGTCTTTCATATAACAAACGACTTCCGTCAGAACTGCATACCGAAGGCGCTACAGGATCTACAAAAAACCCTTCATTACAGTCGTAGCTGCAGAGCAGCGAAAAACTTTACCCCAATCAACAGTTGTGAAGTCCAAACGAAACCGTTACAGTTATGTTTGCATCCGGATGTATGGAACTAGCAATATACCTGAACAACTCATCTGAATAATGGGCATCCCGTTATTTCAGCATATCTTCCTTTTGGTGAGTAGGCAAGCAACACGATAAAAGTTCATTGTCCCACGAGTGCATGAATATGGGTAAACTCAAAAGCGGAATATCCGACCGGACGGATGTTCAAAAAAGGGAACTGTTTGGATCGTAGAACACCACTTAGTTGCATCATATTTAGGCGAGAAGTCAAGTTTACAACTATTAAATCAAGTAAACTATTCCTTTTTCCTTTGACATTCGTTACACCATTCGCCATGCAAAATCGGACCATCAAATATCGCCAGATTCTTACTTCCAAGGAGACTTAGAGTAATAATTCTCTTAGGGATAAAACAAATTGTTTAAAAATAGACAATTGTTCTGGCCAGACCAAGCAGTTTGCATTGAAGGTTTGGAGGCAGGCATCTTCCCTTTGGATTTTTTAGGGAAAAGGGCAGTGGATTTGAAGAATTAGTTTGGCTGGTTAGAATAAGAGGTCGAAAAAAGGTCAATTTTGTCGTTGATGTTTCCAACTTTGATTAGCAAATCAATCTTGTAGATTCAGGGTTCCCGTTCAGTTGAATTTATCAGGGTTGGCTTCGTAATGAACTTTGTCATAGGGACATAGGCTTCTAATATCGAATTCTGTGATGCTTCAGGGTTGCCTAGTCTTCGGAATGACGCATTTTACAAATTCCCTTGAATCTATCTCTACTTAAGACTGTGCTTACCTATTACGTAAGAACATCTTATGCGGAAAGCTCAATAAAGTAAAAATCCCCTACAAAGGTCACCCTACGGCGCCAGGTTCGCTCGGTCTTTCCATTCAAGGAAACTAGAGCAAAGCCTTAGGTAGCCCGAGACGAAGTTGAGCACGTATATCACCCCATGTTATCAGTAGCGCTGTCTCCCACCTAGACTAATTGGTAGTCTCATATTGCTTGAGTTTTGGCCTTTTAAAGGTCTAAAACACTCCATACCGTTGTAAGGTTATGTTATACTTCTTGAAAAATAGCGAGCTGGCTGAAGTGGTTGGAGCGCGAATTTACTGACCGGAAGGTCCGTGGTTCGAACCCGACTTCTGCACCTCCACTTCCCCTGTCTAGGCTTGGGCAACCTACCCCCGTGCTTCCTCCGGATGGCATGGCAGCTAGGCACCGAAAATTTGGTACAGCTGAATGATGGTGATGATGATGGTGAAGCTGTTCTACTTCCTCGTTAGTGCGCATTAACGGGGTAGTTTACTGTATCAATCCAATAAGCAACTAACTTTTGAAAACCAGTTCGCCCCATTTTAGCCTATAGTGTTATACTGTTGCTTTTCCAGTGCATTAAAGCCTGATAAATACGTCGGAGCTTGCAAACTTATGCTACCTAACAGTTCTGTAGAGATTTATCAAGCCGTCACCCTCGGAATCAATTTGATGCAATTCAGCGATCGATCAAAGCGTGGGGCTAAAGCGAGTGACCTTTCGAATGCAGGGCTTTGAAACTACACTAAAATATCTAGACATCCATTTATGCCAGAGAACAAACCTAAACGTCGTATTCCACAATAGAAAAAAGTTTTTAAAAATGGCCTGACTTGAAGAAAAATCCCTATGGCACCTAAGTGCTCTAGCGTTTCACCCAGAAAAACTCTCAATGCTGACAGCATAAGGAACTTAGTGAAGCGGTTGCCTTTATGCCTGAAACGGCCTTCGGCCTTACAATCCTTGATTTAGACACCACATTAAGGAATATCATTGATGGAAAAAGCGCGATGTGGAGGAACTTTTCACTTTACACATGAAATCCACCTTTCCTAAAGCTATGTAAAACAATATTTTTCAACATGCGGCCGTGACAATGGACAGAAATAAAGCTGGGAAAGAAGAGCGGCAAGGTATGAATGGAGCTTTACCATTCATAAAGTTGTATACCGCTCCCTCATCATTGAGAAATGCGTTTAAAATTGTACCTGGTGGTGGAGCTTTTGCCCAATTAATTCAGTTTATTATTCACAGAATGCCTTTTGCTCAGACCACCCATACTTCCAAAGTACATCTGGTATGTTCATCAAATGATCCGGTCCACAGTTATTATATGGTTTCGATTTGTGCTCGGTATCTGTTTTTCATTGCTGTGATCAACCGAAACGTTTGATGTAGGTGTTTAACAGCCCTCATTTACAGTTAAAAGCTATTCGGCGTGGAAGACCCTCCCTTAAAACCTCTGGGCAATCGCATTTTTATATCAGATTACAAGAACTTCTATGAAACGTATTTAAGATAAACATTTCGGGCAAGAAACTGTTTTTCAATGCCCCTCGCAAGAAAGTTTAACCTTATCGCAAAGCTAAATTATTTGTCTAATGATCCCTTTTCTCTAAGACATCCAATTATGTTCCAAGTAGGACACGACAAAACCCAACGTCGTGAAGAACAAGCTTCATTGTTTTTGTTTTAAGGGTGATGTTTCCTGCTCACATCGCGTGGTTCAAACAGTCATTATTATTCAGATTGTGTCATGACTGATGGCTAAACACAAGTTTGATAAAAGCGGGCAAACAGTCACCAAATACCTTGGTAGAAGAAGCATAAAAGTGGATGATCACAGAAGCAACCTTATGGTAAGTGAATGGACAGGAAGGTCTTCGCTTATGAAAAGCTTTGTTGATAACATTCACATAATCTGCCACAGAGGAAACAATCTTCTTGCCAGTAGTCATTCACTCTGCGCGTTTATTGTTTTCCTCTTCAAAGGAACTACTACTACCGAACTTGCAGTGGCTTCAACCAAAACGGGATGTTGATTAAACTGTCATCAACCGTTTGCGAAGCTGAGTGTCAGGTCGCGATAACGTTTGAGTGGTCAGCTTTGACCGCAGTTGTCAGCGATATCTAT
This sequence comes from Opisthorchis viverrini, assembly GCF_000715545.1. Taxonomy (NCBI): domain Eukaryota; kingdom Metazoa; phylum Platyhelminthes; class Trematoda; order Opisthorchiida; family Opisthorchiidae; genus Opisthorchis; species Opisthorchis viverrini. Next base: position 103,259 of record NW_008752068.1, on the reverse strand, counting down.
CTCGAAATTGCACGTGGCCGCCTATCATTTCCGCACAGCTGTGTTTCCTCAAGCAGACTGTGGCTAAATCCCCTGTCACTTTCATCGAATAATCCTACGTAAATTATTTCCAGGCAACTTGAATGATGCAGAAGGACGACAGGATAAAATTAATTCGCTCGGACAACCCCACACAAGGATACATCTGTGGCTTATGGCTTTTAAGTGAATGATGCAGAAGGACGACAGGATAAAATTAATTCGCTCGGACAACCCCACACAAGGATACATCTGTGGCTTATCGGCTTTTAAGGCTCCTCGAGTATTCATTCTCACTAACTAAACAGAAGATCACTGGATTATGCTTTTCTACATTCAACAGTGTAAATCAAAAAATGCCATATTGTATCCAACACCAAATAAAATTTTAGTTTTTTACTGATTCGCCGGTATGTTTCAAAAGCACAGGTTATCTCCCTTCCAGCAGGAAAAAACTTGGAAAAGCGGCACCCGATTCTAGCCTGAGAAACATACTCCACCTTTGATCGCTCGATGCCCAGTCAGGCAAGCTTTCGGTTCGCTTGTGTTTCTTGAGGCATCTTTCGAGGATACCTGGGGCCATTACTTCCAGGTACCTCGAGGTTTTTCCATCAAGTCACCCGTATTTCATGAAATGAAACCTAACATCCACAAAATTGGCGATCGACGATTTGAGATAAGTGAAAGGTGAAGAACAAACTCGTGCCCCCATTCAAGTGAAATTTGACCCAGCTTGTGCACACTTTCGAATTTGAATGATGCATTACCAATGCCTTATGAAATAAGGGCGTTTTCACAAAAGTGAAAACCGATCTCTTTGCATCCCTTGGTTGACAGGCCCTAAGAGGATTACCAATTATTCCAAACTATGATGCAGAAAATATTTGATAGCCGTCCATGTTTCACTTGTACTATTTTGGCATTTATTTTATTCTGCCGAGCCTCCAAACGTTTCATGATCTTTTCTCCAGGATTTTAGAGTTTTCTCAACACTTAAAATGGTGTGAGATTATCCCATTTAATGAAAGGTTCACACATAATTGAATTAATAATTAATTAATTGCATGTGATGGTTTTTGCGTCTCTCAGGACTTTGATTTTCGAACGGCAACCACCTTAATGGACTAGTCATGCATTGAAAGAAAGAAGCCCAATAAAAAACCACGAACATAATGAAGTACTGACTAGCTGAAGTCACCGTCTTTGGTGAGTGGACCACGAACCCTCAACCAGAAGTCCGCATGAAATTCAATAGCGATAGTTTCCAAAAGATATTTGCCATCCATTGTCCGACTTGGTAGATCTTCGCATCTTTAGACAACCCATCTTTCGATGTTCTTCACATATGGCGGGAACGGTCACGACAGCACCAAACCAGGCACAAGTAAACCACGCAAAAGACGCTGAATGTAGAGCCTACATAGTGTAACACCCTCGTTTACCATACATCGTTTTAGCCACAGTGTAATCTTGATGGGTTTTCCATACTTATGATGAAACTATAAGACAAATACTCCTTACAATATGTGTCACTGCTTGCTGGTTTGGGTTATCAGGAGAATCGACGGGATTTTTAGGAAGTAACACGTTTGAAAAATGTAGTTTTTGACCCTTCGATGTTGCCCGTAATTTTAGCAGGATTTTCTTTGGATAGTCAATTCAAAAAAATCAGAATATGAATGAAACCTGATGACTCGTACATCAAGACTATCCACTCAGGCATATGGAAATTAGTCCTGTGCTCACAAACACGAGTTCTCAACGTGACCTCACTGGCATAGCAACTGAACCCAAGAGGATATGACAGTGACAGCAGATGTTGTCGTAGTGCACGGCCAATGCTGTTACCAATACGTGCGCACGCATGACATGTCTGACACTTTCATTTGTATTCTGGAAGCGGGTATCCAACACCTGAAACAAACGCTATTCTTCATCTAAGCTAGGTCGAAAAAATTCTGTCGTTCAACCACTTGCACTGCATGTTTGATCAAAACACTCTCAGCATCTTTCAATGTGCAAATTTATGCAGTTTTGCCGGCTAAGGACGAACATTATCAATATGCATCATGTAACCGAGTTGGTCAACTTTTTGTGTATTCAGACCGCTTTTTTGGTCACCTTACTCCGCTGTGTTGCAGCTGGGAGCAGACGTGTGTATGCGCGTGTTCTAAGTTGCGACATTTTGTTTGTGAACAAGAACTATTTACGAGTGTCTAGGTGCCTGTGCCTCCTTCAGAATGACGTAAACTGATAGACTGACAATGTATGACTTGAAAGAAGAAGATGAAAAAAGATTAAGGAGAGTTTGGATGTTCATGATGCGGTCCGCCCTCGAGAATGGGGTTTTTGTGAGCCTCCATGGCTTTACTGAGGAGGATGCAAGAAATGATGGCTAACTGATGTCAGTTGAGGCCTACTATCACTAAAAAGATTAAGGAGAGTTTGGATGTTCATGATGCGGTCCGCCCTCGAGAATGGGGTTTTTGTGAGCCTCCATGGCTTTACTGAGGAGGATGCAAGAAATGATGGCTAACTGATGTCAGTTGAGGCCGTACTATCACTTTTTTTTCAGATTGTCTGACTTGGCGTTTAGAATTTTAGTTGTCTGATAATGCCTGAGGTAAACTAACATCGCATCTCTTCTCCTCTCTCTTTTTCTCGAATCATGGATTTAAGTACATTAAATAAATTTTATGGCTGTGCTGCGCTGAGGAAGCACAGTCAAGATTGGTGGCACTGTCTACGATGATGTTGATGATGCCTACAGTATACCACTTGAATTAGATGCAATGGACGAACCAAGGCGTATTATTAGTGAGTCACACGAACTCTTTTTTCATGCCATGAAAATAGGCCTGCTCATATTGGCGGCACTTTTAGTTACTGTGTGATGAGCTCGAAACATCGAGCTAGAAACAAGCACAATCAGAACGGTTTGTGTAGGTGGTTCCCAAAGATGTTGTCATAAATTCATAACTTTCGGGCAGCCAAATATTCCATACAATCACTTCACTGTATAGCCGCCGACCTCATGACAGGCATCCCTTGAATAACATCTCACCGATGATCTACGGAAAAGTGACAACTGATCGCAGGAGACCAGTTTTCGATGGTCCCCTGAGATGTTCTTTCTAGAGAGGATGACGATTTTTGCATGTGTAAAAAGCAAAGTTTGATTACCGACCTGGCAACGAAAACCCCAGTTTTGCAAATCGTAATCAATTCGTGCGCTAAGGCAAGGAACGCTCACTGACACAAGGGAATTTTCGTTTAATACTGTCCAACAAAATACATTGGTTGCATTAACATAGGCTGAGCAAGCCGATAACCCGGTATTACGGTTAGCAATATACTTGGTCTGGGTTTTTCAAAATCTCATCCCCACGGCATTCTTGTGAATAGTGATGCAGTATGTCAACTCCAAGTGCTCTCTACAAACAACGCATCGTCCAATACACATAGGGTGAAGGTTTCCCAACTTATTCTAGATCTGTCAGGCTTGAGCTCCTCAGGGCTCCAGTGACTGCAAAGCAACGGCTTTGTGTCTGGTGTAAGAATACTGTTCATTCAGCTGCCGATTCTTCGTGTAAATTGCCAAGTTGTATATGAGGACGGGTGAGGAAGTTTGAATCTACAATGAACAGCACTGAGTTTTCTCAACTTATATAAACACAAAAAGGAATGGAATAGTATAGAATTAAATAGAAAAGAATGGAAGAGAATGGGAAAGAAGAGAATAGAATTAGAATAAAATTCAACAAAGTGGCGAGAAATTTGTTCTACCATAGCTGCTCCAATGGTATGAGTGCTTCCGGTTAATATGTAGATACTCTGGAACGACCCGTCCGTTGTGTGAGTTAACTGTGGGTCGCTCTGTTGTTCCCGTACAAGCACAACAGAAACAAATGCCCTGCACAGTTTACTACTTCACGTCATTCATTCCGCTGACATTTGATATAGCTTCATTATATTATTAAGAAGGCCAATTGGGCTTGCCTAAGGGAAGATTCGTACTGAAAAGCAGCAACACGAGAAGAAAGGTCTTGATGAAAATGATTTATCCGAAATAGCTGTTACGAACAATCTCAAGATACGTAACTCCACTCGTAGGTCTCTTTTATCTGCTTCTACGTGTTACTTTTCCTGCTGAGAGCATAGGTATTTCGTGTTTGTCCGATAGACACGCCCTTTCAGCACAAACATTCATTTAAGAATTTCTGAGAAAGTATTACATCTCAAGACAGAATATTACGGCCGGTTCGTGCAAAAATGCGGTGTGAGGGAAACTTTTACTAGAAATGACTGGAGACCCCAATACACTACCTTTTTTTATGGATCCAACTTTGACGTCATCTGACCCCTTTAAGGGCACCTAGAAGGACAGACAATAAAGTCTGGCTCGCCTTTAGTTGTTGTCGCCATGTTGGGGCTTCAGGCGGCTTAGAAGCAAGGCTCAACACATCAAAATCGAAAATTGCAATCCGATTCATCAGTAAAGCGGTATTCTGGAACCGCCATTGGACAAGAACAGCTGAAGATCAAATCGTTATTAACCAGATATCTAATGAAGACATGATATCGGATTCAACCTTAGTTTTTCTCCCAGACCAGAACATAAAGCAACCTTTCATGTAGACGCAGGCCCCTTAAAGCGACGTCAATTAATCGTTTCGAGCATGTACCATGCATTCTGAAATCCTTCAGATTACCTTGGTTTTATTCAGCTTGATTCCTTACAAATCACACAACTAATCCAGAAGCTTGTTTCGTTTTGTTCCGTCTTTACGTGTTAAGACAGGCAAGATTGTGCAAAATGAATACACTACATCACATGATTGCTCTTGTTATACTGTTTGAGCCCAACGTCGCTCCCCGGATGAGTATAGATGAATGAATGATAAACCAGAGTTTAGCTTCGGTACCCCCCAATCCTCAGTGCACTGCGGCTTCTGGAAAATAAACTGGTTATGTCTTCACAAAATGACACTAACTATCAGCATGATGAAGACCTTTCCACAGAATTCTTCCTTCCTTGGACTCATTAGTTGAAGGCCAACAATGTGCTTTGTATTATGGAAGCATTGTTCGGTGCACCTTATTGTCCTTTTTTGAATAAAATCTCACCTAATAGGCGCTTTGATGAAGGAAACTAGATTGGTGATCTTTTTTTGCATGGAATGCTTTAAGGTAGGCATTTTGATGACAAGACTTAGCACATTACTCTTTAGTTTGCCGAAAACTCTCCAACACCCGAAGGACCGTTTCGTCCTTCTTGGACCTGATCAGGTAGGTGAGGTCTAGAAATTAGTGCGCAAAATAGAGTATTTAGAGAATTCTGTCCAATTTCAGCTCAAATTAAACACAGGATGTGCGGAAAATCGCGAATGCGCCTACCTGATGGGCTGAAAGTGGAGGAAACCGGTCGTGAGCTGTTGGATGACTTTCAGCAACCTTATCAGTAGTGTATTTTGTCAATAGAATGCAATACACTACCTTGAATATCGTACCATCTGGAACGTAAGGCGACGTAGTTCGGCGCATTTAGTTGAAGAAGACAACCAAAAACGAAAGGTCCTGTTGGAACCATCCGGAGTCTCTCGCCGAAATGAATTATTATGTACTTGATAATTCATTATTACTAACGCCAATTTTCATATCGATTTAATGAAACTGGTAAAAGAACATGGGCAGTCTCGTCGTCCTCAGTTGTGTCATTTCAGGCACGCCAAATAATCGTCATTCTTCGGTTGAATATAACTCAATCCAGCAATTTTACCGATGGATCCACCGAAACGTACTGCTCTCCAAAAGCGCCAAGGCTTGTATGTTTTTGAACCACGGTAAACCAACTTGGTGGTTTCAGACGCAAACGACTCGGGCGTTTGTCACGTGTGACCCACTATGCAACAAAAAGTTTTCGTTAACTGATCAGATACGGGCAAAACTGCTCAAACAATGGTTTGTGACGCGAAATGTCTACCTCGGTAGTGAAGGAGAGATACAAACAAGAAAATGGGAGCAGCTTGACGCAAAAACTTGAATGGAATCGATTCAGCTATCAGATTTGATCCAACCAAGTTGCACATGAAGTTAGCACAAATGTTTTCGGTCTATCGACCAGACGGTTGTTCCTCCTGGATAATGCAACATTGTCTGTCTTTTACCAAATGCCAACTTTGTGTTTTCATTTAACGACTGTTTTGGATTGGCAAAACGTCGGAGGAGCTTTCTAACTCTTCAATGCAATGAAGCTGGCGAGGAAATAACAGCGTTTGCCTACCGAAAAGTATCAATTAAAGTAGCTTTAAAGTAACGAAATACACCGGCATAATATTCATGCATTGTTCGTAACCCTGTCAGCCACCTGTTATTCACTCACATTAGCTTGAGTAATTTTGGTTTATTCTTGTGGCCCAAGCTCAAAAGTCTTGATAGTTCTAAGTGAGAAACATTGAAACTGCCGATAAAATAAGCGTGCTATTTTAGAAATTGTCCACCTCAGTAAAGTGGCCAAGGCCGCGTTCACGTGCACGCCGATTCAGCGTCCGTGCAGCACCATTTATAGATTCGTTGATATCCGAACCCAAATCTCACCTGCGTTGGTTATTTTTCATATCCATTCGCAACTGCTATCCACAAAGTCAGTCACTCTTAAAATCTAAGTATTACTAGTTGCTCAGCTTTAGACCACATTTGAACTTTTAGACCGCCTGTTTTTCTCGCATTTGAAATACAAGGTAGCTGTGTTTTCCAGATGCCACGTCTCCTTCACTGGTTGAATTTTCAGTGAATACGTGGTACAAACTTTTCAGATACTATTCATCCGCCTGTCTCATTTCCTTACACATGTCCACAGATTTTGAGCATTTGTCCCATACTACTTGTTTGCAAATGAACTCACTAAGCGCATCAGTAGGTAAGATTTCCTAACAAAACTACCGGAGATTTCTTATATCCCGGAGCCCACACAGGCAGGTTGATTGAACTAGAAGTTTTGACTGCATATTTTGTGTACACATCCAGTTTTGAAGTTAGCCTCAACTGAATCGTTTAGAAGTCCTTCCCTGGATAACCAACTTCCAAAATCTAGCACGCTATGTGTTTCCTTGAGAAAGTCTTTTAGCGGAAGGTCACTGTATCACAAATTAAGTTTTCGGGTGTGTAAAGTGTCATATGAACCACCTCGTATGGGTGATAAAAACAGCAAAGCAGCATTCGAATAGACGGGTTTTATTTCACAGAAGTGAAGTTCATCTCCAAAATGGTATGCAGAATTAATTATCTCGCCGATGTTACTGGAGGATGGAATGCTGTAAAAGCCTAGGTAGATACAAACAGAGCCCTCTGAATGTAGCATTGATATTAAAAAAAATCACCGATCAGCGAAAGTTTATCGTAGCTTGCTGACACGGTATATGGTGGTAATGAAACGTGGAACTAGAATGATTTAAACTTAATAAACTACTAATAAGGTTGCTGAAAATCCTTTGACACCTCAAGACCGATTTCGCCTTTCTTGGGGCTCATCAGGCAGGCGCAGTCCCCCAATTTTCCGTCAACCTTATGATTGAAAACATCACGAACAAAAAATTCAGCTGGATTCTAGGTGAGTCCCTCGAAAAACCAAATGTGTTTGCAAATGAGTGTATTTCGCAAGAAAGATTTACGTTAGGCTAAACAGAGGACACTTAAGCACTGTTGCAAACTGACTAACAAGTCTCGCTGCCATCTTCTGGTTAAAATTTCAGGGCGACTCGTCGGTTGCTATAGATTGCACCACATATGATGGGCGAAAGAGGCAGATAAACATCTGAGACGATCTTGGTTGTGTTCAGCAGATGTACCAACCTGCAAATCACATGATCCTGAAGCCTTGGTGAAACGATTCCCTCTTTAGTGGTATAGGGCTGACCAGACCTGTCACGGCTGACATGACACAATGTAATAAATGTGGCCATACGATTCGCGCTGAAAGCTCTGTCTTACTATTGAGTATTTTCGAAGATGATAAGTGGCGATCTTGGATGGTAGTCTGAGTTCCGACACTTGCTTCTAATTTTTCACCCTCTAAACTCAAGAAAGCTCTCTTGACTTGGTCCTCTAACACAGTTCATTAAACCCACTTTGTCACTTTGTGGCCGTCACATCGTTACATCAACAACATCAACAACGTATTCTCAAACTAATCGTTGAGATCCACTGGTAAAACAAATCTCTGTGGATATTTTGTGGAAGTATTTCGTGTATTATAACCACCACCGCGCTATTCACGTGGGTTTTCCCTCCCTGACCCGACTGGCTAAACTATTTTGACGAGTTGATTCATAGACGTAGCTGTTTATATCCGTGTAAAATACGAGTAGTTGAAGAGTGCATTAACAGAACCATCTTCGGCAAATTCGGAGGCAAACAAGTGGATAATTAAAAGTCGAAAAAACCTAGCATCAGTCTCTTCAGGTGGGTTACGCCTATGGACTTGCAAACAGTCCAGAAGAGGACTTTCGAAGATCTGCCGGATGCATAAAGCGCTAGGAAACTTAATTACACAAAAAAATCGTTGGACTGGATAAATGAGATATGCCGGATCATGGAGAGAAGGGAACTAACCTCACATAACCCGAAAGTGTGTGAATTCTGAGAGCGAGGAAAAGTTTATCGATGCAAAGCGGAATAGCTCCTCTGTCACCCTCTCTTTTTTACTTAACCAGACATAATCCTACCATAGTTCGATTATAAGAACTAGTGTTATGCGATATACCAAAACACAGATGGAACTGCATCGGTTTATAGGTGGAAAAAGTTAGTTTTAGGACACGCACGCCAAGTTACGAATGGATATACATTCTTAATTGTTACTTCGTATTCTTCGAAGCTTAAAACATTCACTAGTTTTCGCAGCTTGCTGCGAAAAAATTATAGATAGTCTTACCACATCCATACTCATCTAGAGTTAGGCTATCTCAAAAGGGCTATATCCTCCAGGTTGGCAATCGTTAAAGCACGACACCTGACCTTCCTGAAGTCTTCGTTTCTCCCCAGGTATAGCACTTGTAGATAAATCCTTTCGATTATCAATGCGTAGGCACTCTACGTTTGAACCACTCTCAAACTTCTATCCAGCTCATACATGCAGCCATCCCATCTCTTCCAGAATGACGAAATTTTGGAAGGATGTAGCCACGATGTGGAGAAATACATTCACCTCTAAATCGAATTGGTGTCAGTTAGTAAAGAAGACCACTGAGGTTATGAGAAATATACCCCAAAGGAGCGCGAGCCCGGTAATTGGCTGTAGAAAACTTCAAAGCAAGCTTTGTAAGTTATGAAATTGCTGTTTTTGCGTGAGCTGCATTCTGAAAACTTGGGATTATACCTTGTGCACTTTACACAACCTAGGAACAGTTCGCATTTACCAAGAGAACACAACTTACACATGTCTGAAGTTACCAATGAAGTAGCCTTATCTGCATTACTGGAAAAATCCCGGTAAAACTTCAGCTAGGCTAGCCGTGTCATAGAATTATGCTTGAAAACTTCCTAGAAAATTATGGACTATGATAAACAGAGAGCCATGCTGTTCTTAAATTTGTGACCATTCGGACCTCAAAAACTAAGCCTACTTGATAAACTCCAGAAAAAGGAAGAAGTCAGGGAATTTTTAATCGACTTTAGCGCATCACTTACTAGGAGCCGTAGTGCAGTACCATGAAAATGGGGGAACTAAACCCCGAGGCACACCCCACGTCATATTTTTTAAAGACCATCACAAATGAAGGTTCATTTAAGTAGCATACTAATTTCCTTTCTAGGCCATTTAAAAAAGTAAATACTTATGCACCAACCTGTAAAAACATTTCTGTGTCAGACATCATCCCCGTCATCCAGACAAATGCCTGGTTATGTCCTGGAACCTGAAGTTCAGGAATTTCATCTCAAACGGTAAGTTGGATACTTTCTCCAGCTTGCCTACGACGAACAACACAAGTCTTAAGCTATCCAGAACCAAGCGTGTGGTGGGCTTGAAAACCAAGATCACTGACATTCTACTTTCTTGTGAGAATTCATCCCCTCAGATTATGAACACAATTCATTTACGTGCGAACTTTGTGCTGACTGGTAGCTGGTATTTACTCATCAGTGAGCAAAGCAACTACCTGGTGGACAAAGGTGACATGGTTGTTTTATAGATAGTTACTTAGCACATCAAAATAGTTGGTACTGGTCAGGTAGCTGCAACTCCTCCTCTAACTCTAGAGTCGTTCGGGTTCGCGTGAGACATGGCTAGAGCCAACTAAGTCGTCTCAAGAAGCATCCCGTAAACGAGTGCTTGTTTGCACTGACCTCGTAACCAGTTCAGGCCCGTGAGTTTGTCTGATTTTCACCTTTATGGTGCCTAAATGAGAAGACAACCTCAAGGCTGAGTGCTACTTGTATTTATTACTTGCGTTGTACGCGAACAGTCTTCAAAGTGGCTGTGCTACCTAACCGAAGGAGATCGTTCTGCAACAGAAACTGTAGTGTGATGTATCAAAGCCGTAGCGATTCGTTTAATCTGCGGACACTCAGTAATTCTACCCACCGTTTTTTCTCTGTTGGATACATCACGGAGCATGAAAACGATCACCGTGCACCACAAATGACCACTCTCAACCCCTCCGTTTAGCAAACGTTCGGCACAAATTTACACACGCACATCTACAGTGAATCAAACAAACAATCGAAGGTAGTTTTGTTTTGTTTTGTTTGCTCGTTCGTTCGTTCGTTCGTTCCTTTGGATGCAACCCGGTCGTGCACTGAGCAGAGAAAATGGTGGATTTGAACAGGAGCTAATCCCATGAACCGCAGTAGCTACACACTCGAAGTGAGCCACACATACGCGCAAACACACGACTGATCAAAACGGCTGGCATGACTGACTTACAGCTAATAAGTAACGAAGTCCGTTCGACTTTTATTTGTCCATGTTCGTTTGTGTGCAGCAAATTTTGATTTTTGCAGCAACATCAACATTTGACGTTACATCATTCTTGCACAACATGGTACGCAATTTCAGGTAGCACCACCACCTGTGCCGTCAGTGGGTGATATTTCATCACATGAAAAGTAGCGTTCCGTTTTGCATTGAAGTGCAATGATGTAAAATCTGGTTTGTGGGTGGGGAGGGAGAAAGCATAGAAAACTGCCCCAAGAATAGTGTTGCCACTTTGGGCAGTACGGTACAGTTGGGTTTTGACGGGTTGTTTGTTTATTTTGACTGTTCTGTTACTCTGCACATTCCACGAACTGACACGAGTGCAAGTGTTGTCAGTTTACGTGCTTGATGAAGTTCATTTGAAGGAAGATATGCCGGTCTTTTGGTTTATCATGATACAAGATCTTGTACTTCAAGCTTATGGGGTAGAAAAATGGGAAACCATGCCACCAAGTTCCCATACAAACGCCTTTCCAACAACCACGCATGATAATTGAAATGACCAAGCATGTGTTTGTGAGCTGCACCTGAAAAAATACGCGTGAGCTCATTTGTGTATGGACTCAGACTGCTCCCATGGTGCTTTGTTGTGTTCTTACCACGGTGCGACAGCTTGTAAATACTACTTTCACCCTCCCGGGAGGTGATACCTCCGTCGAAGAGACGGCTTCGAAGAAACGAAAATTTTACCACCGAAGTCTCCTCCCCGATGGACTAAACGCCCCAAACCAATGCGGAACCAGTTTTACTTCCCCAATGTAAGTGGAGTTGAAACTTGGACAGACACTAAAACGGGAATTCCATATTCCAAAGAGTCGGACTTACTAGTGAACTTGACTTGTGCACTATCACGCTCCATATGTTGAACCTTCTTGAATGGACTCTTCACAAATGGGCTGATAATCATGCTTTATATACGCGTACGGAAATACTCTCGGAAATATTTCACAGTTGAAGTACCCGATCAGAGGTGATTCTGCTAGGGAATAGGAAAAGCCGTTCACATCAACTGATTATTCCTCAACTGCTGGTTTCCGTCGCTACACACGAAAACGTCTTTGTGTTAATTTACCGTATTTCCTGCTCCTGCTGGACGGAATTACACTACCTCCTACTGATTCGGGGGATGTTGGCCGACGGCGCAATTCACAAATCCAGTCATAACCACCACTGATTCACTATTCCAAGCAAGCGCTGACTTGACAGAGCAGGGATTGAGCGAGTAAATTTGAGCATGAGGAGTGTAACCCAACTTGCCTCATGTAATTAGGCTGGCGGAAAAACTTCGCTACCCAGCTGATTAACTGGAAATTCAATAAAATAAGTGGCACTGTGGTTGCGCGTGCTAAGTTTACTGTGGCAGTGCAGCTTCTGCCCCGAAGATGTGCTTTCTCATGGAGACTAACACCAATCGGACTTGAATTTCAGGGAGTGGTTTGGGCAGACAGATAAACAGTGTAGAAATTTCAAGCCCTTGCTCGGTGTGCATGACACACAAACCGTTTGGGTGCACAGTAATTACGCCGGCAAACCCCAAGGTGATATAATGCTCTCGGTAGACTTCTATGAACAGTTGTAGATTGATTGAGAATGACTGATTAACNGTGCACAGTAATTACGCCGGCAAACCCCAAGGTGATATAATGCTCTCGGTAGACTTCTATGAACAGTTGTAGATTGATTGAGAATGTACTGATTAACAGATCAGTTATTCCCTACACGAGAGCAAAATTAATTCGGGAGGAGTTATGGAAATATCACTGTAATGTTCTTTATCACTTCTTACTAGGTGTATCGGTAGAGTAAAAATCCCATTATAGCGTAACCATTTTGTCTAAGCCTTGTTTAACAGCTCTTTGGGGTACAAATTGCTGTAAAATCCCCAGAACAATTAGTTCATTTTTTATTGTCAACATGCGTGTAGCTATTGCGACCCGGTTGGCCTGCTTTCCCAGCCTTTTGATGTTGCATCTGAACGATTTCTTGTCTCGAATCACGCCGCCTGATGGCGCTAGCGGAGATACGTTTCTTGACGTGCCAAACTCGTTATCAACGTCGCTTCGGTCCAAACGGCATGCCCGTAAGCTTACACAGTATGTGTATAAATTCAAGGCGATAAGTTATTCAGCGCAGCTGCCTACCCCCACCGCCACAAACTCAGACCAAAACTTGACTGGCTGCAAACAGCTGTGCGCTAAATTGGATCAGACCGTCATAGTTCACCTGTGTAGGTGTTCGTGTGTGTTCCGCGGTCGAGAGCATGTGGTATTCTTTCACAGATTCCCGACCGTGAAATTATCCCGTCTTCCAGCTTTCATGCTGTGATTTTTTTACACACACAAACACATGCAAAAGACGCGGCTAAATATTTACATACACACAAGAAACCATTTGTGGTGGTCGTATCAACGCTTAGTTTGTCGGCTCGTTTTGGGCTGGCATCAAAGTGTTTTTCCTTCTTTCACGGTTTTGTATGTGACACCTCCGCTAGCTTGTCCAAGTCGGTGCAAAGCGTTTAGCGGAGCTAATCTTACACACAGGCCTTGTTTGTATTTAGGGCCATGTGTTGGTTTGTTCCTGTATGTTTGCACAAAAATTTGTGAACTTTCGGGAACATTTGTACGCATAAATGTACCTAATCCCACGACGTATTCAAAGCTATGTTCGTTCAATAATTATGCGAATGTGCTACACGGTTTCCTGGACACTGAGGGTAGCTTACTCCCTCGACAGTTGATGAAAGTTTAGTGCACCAGATGTTCACCTGCGGGTCGTTTCGCCTTAGGCATGCATGCCGCTGGTTGCCAGGGTACCAGCGTTTTGAAATTTCGAAAAGAAGTTGAGTTCAAAGGAAGTGTGAAAGCCAAAAACAGGTGGAAATTTCCGAAGCGTTCACCTGATCGATATTGCTGTTTGTATGCTTTAAGCCAAATCGATAATTTCGGGTGCCTTAGAACTATGGAACTTTCAGGATTAAATAAAACGGTTCCGAAATATATGTCATCTGGGTTATGTAGAAACTACACTCAGACTGACTAGGTAACAGCTTTGTGCATGTTGCGACGGGCTCTGCAATGGTCCGGTCCCAAGCTAGGAATGTCATTGCACCACTGAAACATCAACCTCAATAGCGACACTCACAATTTCGATTTGGGCTTCCATTCTCAACGTGTCAGAAAAGGTGTCAAAACCGACAGTTTCAAGTGACTGTCCATTGGTTTCGTGGTCGGAAAACCTGTACCAAACCTCCTAAGTTTGGCATAGAAATTTTCAAAGTCTATACTCCTCTGGTCCACTTGATCTTGTTCAAGCTCTGCTCAAATGAAAGCGGGAACTAGGGTAACTGCGTCCTCCAAGAAAATCGGTTGGCCAGTTAGTGAACATCACTAATCTTTATTGAATGTATGCCCCCAATATTTCTCAAAAGATCCTTCCAGGCATAGCTTTTGACAGCTGTCAGGATCTCAAACATCAAGTAAGAGATGTTCACTCTGGAAGAACTTACCTCAGATTACTCCATTTGTTTGGGCTCGGTTTTTTTCCCCACCATTTTGAAGATACCAAAGTACAGAGGAAGCTTTGAACAAGGATTTAATTTTAACTGAACATGAAACCTTGAGATTTGACCGAGGATGATTCCACATCTTGTGCAAGGCAAAGTTGTTAAGGCACTGAACTTACTCAGCAGTGTTCAATGCTAACATAATACACTCCCACAGGGGTCCGCAATTTTGTTGTTCGTATGCAACGGACCGATACCACCAAGTTGACAATGCGGTGACCACTGACATTAAAAAAGTCTGTTCAATAGTCGTACCTGTGAGACAGAGCTATAATAGGCCGTGAGAAGTGACACCGAGCAAAAATGAGCCCAAAGGAACGACAAACTCCAAAAATCATCCTTTTCAACGGCAGCTGAAACCACGTGACCCAGAGCACAGGATTCACAGAGTACCTAATGGTTAAATTGAACGTCTGTGACGTTATATTGACGCAGAACCGGATGTGACCATCATATCTCATTCACCGTTGAGCGCACTCAACTATTCATGTCGCTCGGCAGCGAAGCATCCCTGTCAAACGCTGACGTCATGCTGTCGATGACGGTGATGACGATGATGACGACCACCAATGGACATTATTATCCATTATTTAGAGAATATTGTTTTCCCATTTTCTCTTACGTCTTTACACAGTGAATATTGTATTATAATGCTGAATTGTAATTCTATCTGTAATGCGATACATGAAGAAAGTTTTCGATAGTTTCCAACTGGATTTGGTGTAAGCACTGTACGGATGGAAATTTGGGCACGCCAGTGCAGTTTGGAAATATATTCCTTCTGCTGTTATCCAAATGCCACCAAAGAAACTTTATGTGACCCTTCGCTATAAAGTGATATAGCTTCGCTCCAGAGTGGTAGGTCAGTGGAAATGAAAGGTAAACAACATCATTCGTTTTTCTCTCGAAAAGCGTCTTCAGAAGCCGTGGGTGACTGTCCACAGTTTGGAGGCACTATGTTGTTGTGCTGCAAAATTATCAGTTTGGAACACAAAAGACGGGTTTAAGAACAGCATGTTGGAATAAGCGGACTAAAGGCAAACCCTACTAAATTTATGCCTATTGACTCTTCATTGATACGAGCGATGAAGGCCTTTTCCGTGGCTGTAAGTAGTTTGCGACGGTGGCAATCCCTCCGAGCAAAAAGTCATTTGTCTGTCCCGGCTGAAAAACTACAGGGATGAGTTCTTTAATTCGCCGGTTCAGTGCAGGGGATGGAGTGCCTATGTTCCCAGTAAAAGCTCATCTCAACTGGCGAAATATACTCATTCACATATTAATTTGGTTTGGAAGGGTGACTCATCTGGAACCCAGCTGGACCTGTCGTTCATTATGTTGATGATTTTTCTAGGCGTCTTTTATGCGAGAATCGGTATACTTGTTTGGCACCAAATACCAACCGAACTCAGTAACCCGGCAAGTCGAAGAAATAACGCACTCTTCTGACCACACTCTTCTCAGATGGTAACAAGTCACTACTCATGAATTCGTATAGCTTAGGCCTCGGTGGTCGACCGGCGGTGGTCGCCTGGCTACCGGCGCCTAAGGCCTACAGGACTTAGTTCGAGTGACTTCTCAACACTGAATTAATCGTGTCGGTTTGGGAGTTTTAAATCCGATCAAAGTGAAACGACAGAAGAAGCCCGGCTAACTTTTCTTGTATTCGGAAAGAACAGGATACCGAATGTGTGAGGACCACAAAACTGTATCAGGCTATATTTTGTTTGCATTTATCAACATTTATTCGTGTTCCATGGAACGAACGATCTTCTGTGGAGTAACACAATTCCGGGTGCCTGACAAAATAAAGATAAGGATTTCTAGAATATTTATTTTGACCAAAGTGTTCTTTAAAAGCAGCTAGTGGACCATTTCTCTCCAGTTTACTAATGAACTACGCTGGCTTCAAGAAGTCGACCAAGAGGGATATTTTTGGGGGGCGATCAATTCAAGGAGTGGAACAACTGTATTTGTAGCTCGATTATTACCACAACTTCAGCCAGAACATTAATTCAGAATCTCCTGGTCAATACACAGTAACTAGTTTAAATAGAGATAAATAATGAGATATATGGCTAAGATTGAATATTATGGAATTTTTAAAGTCAAAATACAGCGTATGGAACAATTTGGTGCAATCTGACGTTCCAATTGCAGTAGGCAACTTTTCAAAAATTAGTTATTATTGGCTGATGCAGCTACGTTAAATAGAAATAAATAAATAAATATGCAAACAAATGGCCCATTCAATATTTGATTTGGGTTTTTCCTTAAATAGGACCTTTTTAGTGGATAACTTGCTGACATGAGCAGAAGTTTTGTGTGAGACTTCAGTTTCAACTCTTGGCTCTCTAGTGCTGTATTGAGGTGATGTTTATTGGTTCAGAGGTAAGGCTGAAATGAGGGCAAACCATTTCTCAACCAAAACACTGGCTCAGGTTAGTTTCGCACGCTTATCCGTTTTTTCTAGGTTCAGCAAGGCGTGACTAGTCTTGGGAACTTTTAAAAAGCTTGTCAAATTCCAATGTGAACGCTGTTAGTTATCTTGCCACCTACCTATCAGATTAACGTCAACCTCAACGGAGTTCTCCACGGTGGGCTCATTAATCTTGTCGGCGGACTTTACGCATGGTGTGTACACTCAGAAAGTAATGTTCAAAACTATACGTTGCCTATACGTGACTACTTGGGGTTCAGTGGTACTATGTTTACTTACGCTCTGTTGACACCGACGGGACGTGACATTCCACGGGAGAGGTGGAGGTTGACCGACTTGCTTGATGTAAGTAAAACGCCTGTGGCCGACTTACATCTAACAACATTTGGTTGCTAATGTTCAGTTTTAACAAAAGACGATTAGTTTGAGCAGCAATTCACCTCCACACTAGGGGTACCGTGTAAATTCTTAAACTTTTGAAGGTAGCAAATTCCAATTAAGACCTGCTAGGTCACAATTTTCGTTCTGATAACCTGTATGGTGTCTGCCCATTAAAACAGGCTTGGCGGTTTAGTCCAGTATATCTCTCCGGAATTGTTGACGGTCAGGAAGAGTATAGTAATACAAAACCACGTGACGCCATCACGAACGAACCTGTTTGTTGTCAGTGCCTGATGACCACCATTATGGCTGACCTTGATCGCAACAACATGCTCACGGGCACGCCAAGAATTACGGGAAAATTGTTCCGTTCGTTTCACACAACGGTGCATCCATGAGTGTATGGAAAAACAGCTTTACTGAACGCATTAATGAAGACAGTAAAAACAAGCTAATTTACTGCTGCACCCCAGAAACTCGGGTGGGGATTTAAATGTTTTCATTCTGAACCAGTTGATTCAGGGGAAGGTTGCTGCGATCCCGAACGACCTCCAGCAATGAATGAGTTTAGAATCGCCTAAGCTCAATACATTCTGACCGCGTCTGATACTAAGAAGTGGTTCACAGGCCGCATTACGATGGAATATTCCGTGTCTCAATCGCTGTACAATTCACGGGCTTCTATCATGTCCGAACAGTATTTCTTGTGTGAATTTTCAATGGAGCAATATTTTGCCACATGGAGTTCGGCAAGAGAATACTTTAAGGACAATCCTCCTGATCTGACCAAACAAAACGCCACTTGTATTGAAAGTGGTGGACAAAAATCAAGAGGAAAAAACGGTGATGTTAAAAAAACGGACAGGTCTTGAAAGTTGATGACTTACAGATACGGGTTAAGACACAATGGTGACTGGTCATCCCCATCCCAACTAGATAAGGAGAGTAGACAGTGTACAGCGATGCTACTTGTGTGTAAATTGCTATGTATTACACGAAAAATAGCAGCGAGATTTAGGCCTGAAAGGTAATTTCAGGAGCTACATATCTGTTGACAGCATAAAAAATTTCACTTGAGCATTCATTCCACACTGCAAGCACTGAGCATAAGTTCACTTATCGTCACACTATTCAAGTTAGACAAATGAACATCGTAATTAGGTGTGAAAAATGCGTTACCTTTTCACCACCTTCTAAATGCTTTCCAACCTGACCCAATTTTTAAATCTATACAAACAAGCACGCTTCCACTAGTAATACATGCACAAATAAAGTCATATACCGGGTAGTACAGTAATTTTCTTGAAATCCTACAGGGTATCGACGGTAAAATAGTTCGAAGCAGTCCGGACCCACTAACTAACTACTTTTCCACTATAGTTTCCGAAACAATGAAGATTCATTTAGGAAACTAACTTGATGAGGTTGGACAGTCCGTCATCCGATAGGGCTGGAGTCAAAAGCGATTTTTGCTCATGTTTCAATCGGGAATCTCTCTTCAAAAAGAACAAAGTGCACAAGACGACGCTTGACCAAACACCAACCTGTAAGGTTGTGTACGTTATGGATGGTTTGATTAGTAGTTTGTTTTGAATATGGCTTGTTTTTCACACAGGCAAACGTGATAGCAACTCCAGAGGCTGTGATGAGTCTAATCTATTGAAAAAACGCAGTTTAGATATTGAGTTTTTCTGTGACACACTAACTGTGCTGTTTTGTAGACAGCATTCTGCCAAAAAATAACTGGAATCATAGATAAGTTCAGTTTCCCACCAATTGTCGGACAGTACTGACTACAGTTGTAAACTTGTTCCATTCTGGTGAGCCTAGTAAGTGAGTTGGAGCACAAATCAGTAGAAAAGTGAAACATCAAATACGGGTATCCTGTGTGTCTACTATAAAAACTTACTAATTTGACTGATAGATGAAGTTCACTTCTGGGACTATACCTACCTAGGAAGCTTCAAGAAATGCGAAATCAATAGTGGCCTCTCCAGTTGTCCTCCGCCCCTTCAGCGCGAATCGAATGTGTCAGAAGGGGTTTTTGCACCAGACCAGTAGATATTCTCTCCAAAAAAGACTTGCTGCATCTCATCGGGTATTCCTTAATGCACCGAGAATTGAATATTTTCCTCCAAAACAGTGATCATGATAACCTTCACTTCATCAATACATGTTCATTTTACTTTCTGCTTTGTACCATCATTAAAAAATTAGCTGGCAATTCTTGTGCGTATTAGCTGCCGCGATTTGTGCACAGATCGAATAGCCGTTAGACGTTATCCCAGGGCTTACCTAAATCCAACCTGTGCAGAAATAACATTTGTGCATTCGTAGACTTTGGCTTACATTACCCCGAGAAATACTAGTCCCTTTTTCCATTACGTCAGGACAGCGGGATGACTGTTTAATCGAGAGTGACGCGAATATGAACAATACATATCCCGCAAAGCCCACAAATGGTATATTTGTAAGACACTATGGGCATCGCATTGGATCAAGCTCTGAAATAAAATTGCTTCCAATATGCTATCTTGAAGACACCTTTGATGTCCAAGAACAACAGAAAAGTCTTGTTGTGTCCTGGGCCGAAAGTGAAGTTCGTGTAGCATACCGACCCTCCTTTTTGTCTCTTTGTGTTATTGATCCATTCTTCACACTGAAGTTCTCAATCCGTCCTTGGTCGACTGATCTTTGCTCGGTATGTCATGCTGTCAGGAGTATAACTACTCCGAAGATAGTCGGCGTCATCATTTTTGTCTTACCTCCAAATAATCTCAACCAATCCCACAGATATAGCCATGCGCCTCTTGCAAGTTTTTCCATGTTGCGTTCCTAGCCTGATACATGCAGTGTAGTTAAGTAGAGGACCACGGCGTAGAATACAGACTATATGCATCATGTGAATATGCATAGATCAACTTCGTTCTGCCAAATGCACCCGGGATACACCCGCCTGATGCAATTTTGATTAGATTCCAAGTGTAGTTGAAGGCTGATTTTGACGGTTAGGGCATCAATAATGCATTCAGCAGGATGGCTACCAAGGCGGTTCAGGACACCCATTACAATTGGGGTGCATCAAAGTTCGTTAAGCTAACTGAGTGTGGCACGTTGCTCAAGAGAGTGATAGACGGCTAATCTAGGCACACCAGCTAATCCATTGGGACGGAAGAAAGTTGGATTCTATATGGCCTGTCTGTTAAGAGGAAACTTGCTGTGAAGTCATTTTGCTGGTTCGGGCGATGTTACAACAATAATGAGAATATGAAGGCCGAAGTGGCTTCCTGGTGTATAACTCTGTCTAGAACCCTGGCCACTTGAGAACAGTCAAGTATTTTCCAATATTTTCAGCTTTCTGATTTTACATCAAACATGCGCGCGTCATGTGGCTAGTGAGCACAGTGGAAGCTTAACCAAAGGAATACATGACGTGCCATGTTACAGCCACCAGCTTGGCCCAAAACAGAACTAAAAGCGTACTAGATTGGTCATCAGGAACAAACACATCCGAACCGACAGATGATGGACCGCTGTTTTCTTCCCCGTGACACAAACATGACGAATGACTTGCATATTTAGTCTGTCAATGGAGCAAATTGGTCATGTTCCGATTGCCTGCGTCGTCTGGGCGAAATGAAACCTATCGGAAGACCACTGGATAAGCAAGCCATGATATTCTTTCTAAAGAGTAAAGTAACAGATACGATGGTAACAGAACTAAATTGAAGGTGACTGATGGTGTCTCATCGCATCTCAGTTTTGTGTTAGATAATTGTAAATTCACGCCGCAATGCGTTCGTATGTTTCATTGGACGGAGTTGGAATAAAGACCGCCTGTTGCGGTGAGATTATATGGGTTTTGGCACAATCCGTCGTATCGCGTATGCTTGGCATATTAGTACACCAAAATCAGCTACCAGTAGTGGAGATGCAAAGGGCAAAAGGCCTGATTGATGAAATTGGAAAACACCCATCTTAAGCCCGAAATGAGTGACTGGTCAAGGTTAAT
This sequence comes from Opisthorchis viverrini, assembly GCF_000715545.1. Lineage (NCBI taxonomy): Eukaryota > Metazoa > Platyhelminthes > Trematoda > Opisthorchiida > Opisthorchiidae > Opisthorchis > Opisthorchis viverrini. The sequence goes on along the minus strand of NW_008752068.1, from coordinate 81,874 downwards.
CAGCCACGTAGCGTGTGAAATGAGCCACCACAGCCCAACTTTATTTCCTCGACTACATTACTGACTTGTTTTTCTGTGAACTGCGTACGTGAAGCGTGGGGAAATAGTCTTTTATGAGCACTAAACGATTTAGTGTAAAAGGCTGTTGTTACCTGGAAATGGCTGTCGCTGCTAAAGGTACGCAAATGTAGAGACCAAAGTGTTCCAGTAATGTAAATATCGCCAAGACCAATAAAAATGCATTTCACTTGAGTGCAAGGACTACTGTATCCTAATTTCAAATTCACGAATTTCAAATTGTCAAAAAGAAAGCATTATACTTAGAAAACAAGATGGCTTTATACGGTTCGCACGCACGTAAACTTGGTTATAGTGTAAGCGGGAATAGAAATGTACAAGGTCAATAAAATTCTACTGTCAAATCTTTTTTGTAATCCAACCCATTCATAATAAAAACTCGAAAAATCAATGACCACCAATCATTTTGTTTGGATACGGTTGTGTGCGTATGTGATCAGTTGATTAGTTACACACGCCACTAGACAAGTGCACATTTTCAAGTCCGAGTTACTGCTGAATCCAATTCAGCTTTGACAGTATTGAGGTGTAAACTAAAGAATGAATGACCGAATAAACTGGTATCTCACAGTTCATGTACCATCTCCTACCAAACTGACACCCTATTTACACTGAAAGACAGTCAAGCACAATCGGAACGTATTCCCATACAGTGTGCACAAATTTGCCAGCCTGCGGTAGCTTGACAGTCGTCAGACAACTCCTACCAGACGGTGAATCGTTAGTGCCTACCTAGCCCGAATTGTGTTATCTACGGTGGTTTTTGCTTTTCTAAACACTTGCATACGCACACATACGCACATCGATATCAATTGTCGAACGGAGGACCTGTCTAAATGCAACATGTTCACATTTGACTGTCAAAGAATGGCGATTCGAACTGGGACTAGCGCTGGTGGCACCAGTTGCGGTTTCGTTGATTCTCTTCACCCCCTTCATCCATTGCTTTTCACTGATCATAGACATACTCCAGACATGCAATAAGATTGAAACGCATGCCACTGACAGTTGGGGGTCGAATCAATATGCCCAAATTACAACGTAGTACCTATGCACCCGCAGTTTTGACAAGAGTATGAATAACTTTTCAAATCATCCAAGTTTCCACGAAACCCATTGCTTCTACACATGTCTAACGAATTGCTTCACCGCAATGCTCCGCGCGTCTGGAAAGCAGCGCATGGAAAGGAAAGCGAATATGTAACATTGTGAGTGCACTACCTATGTCCCTGCCCACCTCAAGTTTCAGCTAGCATGTCTGAACATTTGGACATACGCACTTGTGCCTGCAATCACGTACTTGCTCATGATGATCTCTTATAGGTGAAGAAACAATCGAAAATTACTAATTAGGCTATTAAAGGTGCAAATCTCACACCGGATGGTGAACTTCTGACACTCCACTGGGTTGCTGTTGGACAGTGCCGAATCCCGCCCTTGAGGAATCATGACCCCAGATGATAGGATCTGATCTATCTATCAAATTCGGTTTGCGGAGACTCGATCGGCACCAACAGAATTGATTCAGTGGAAAATGCTTTGCTCATTCCATAATTGGAACCCCCTCGCCAACCTCCAAAATATCAACCTTTTCTGGAACAGCTGGTTGAAATGACGAAAACAGGCTCGCCAAATGCTCTTTTAACTAGGATTTACTCTGTGCTTGTTCCAGTATCCACAGACTGGCACGAACTACGGCTATTTTCGAAAATACACACAGGTGCATATCAACTGGGTTTTCACGGGGGACTAAATTGAATCCCTCGGTTATGATGTTATTCCACTGAATGTGCTGCGCAAAGTTGGTACGATATTCGAGTTATTACAGTATATTTCCATAAAGGAAACTACTCGCATGAGGCGGTTTTTGTGCAGCATATTTAGTTGAAGAATTTCATAAACGAGAGATTCAGCTGAACCAGCCATGAAAACCTAGTTGATGTGCAAATGAGTTTACATTTTTTCAATTTTGGTTCAAGTAGACTATAAGGTTTACGAAAACTCAGGGACTGAACCTACCTGATTAACCCACAGAAGGTCGAAACCGGTCGTGGGTTGTCGAGGAATTTCCAGCAACCTCGTGAGTAGTCTCCTTTATGAGGCTATTTTCTTTGCACTGTTACACACGTTAATAACACCATACCAGTCGGTATGCAAGGGACGAAAAGCTATAGAATTCGCCACAACAGTTTACCCCAACTAATGCCGGCAAACCGATAAGTATTATCATCGGGTTTTCATCCATACGACAGGGGGCTGAAAAAAGATTCAAGCTGAGCATTTTCAACGAACGGCCAGCTGGACACTGAGCGACATCCATTACAGACGGTACTAACAGAACTCTTGTTTGATGCGATATTATTAGATTTGATAACGTACACTTGCAGACGAGAAATTTTAATTTTTGGGCCTTCGGGGAATAGAAGCGACTCATCAACAAGAGACAAGGCCAGACAATCCAACACTCGCGGATCGACGCAGTTCCTGCAGAAGCAGGCATGACCAAGTGTCGCACCAAAAGTGGGCACGTGACTAACCAGTAAACAAGAATGAGACAAGAAGGAATAGAGACAAAAGATGCAAACACGCTATCAGTCGGATAAGCTTTTGAAGAACACACAAACGAACACTGTATGGGCAGAAGCGATCGGCGGTAAAAACATGACGTGTGAAGGTCGAGGGTCAACAATTAGATATGTGAAAAATTACGGGCAATCAGGTGGAAGTAGTTAGTAAGAGGTGAGAGTAGACACGAATTGATAGAACAGTCAGAGAGCTTTCAGTCCGTGCTGACTTGGTGACAACCATAACTACTTATGTGTAATAAGTACAAAAAATAAAGATCTAAGGGGAACGGGAGACAAAGTAAAGGGGTTAGGATAAAGTGAAAGGTGAGATAACATTTTGTGTTGAGAAGAGTGTTAGTAGTTCAGGCTGCGTAGATGGTCGTTGGTTTTGTTCACTGAGCCGGGGAACGTAAATGCGAATCAATCAATGTGACATCATCAGTGCGTTGTCACGGGGCGGAGTGGTAGCGTAGTGGCCCAACCACTGACCCAGTACTAAACTCCGCTTCGCCCCTTAGCAGCGTGCTGATGTCGTCAAATCTTCGGTAATCAAAAGTTTGCAGTTAGATTGTTCATTTCAGCGGACAAACTAACGATTAGACTGACAACATGCTTATACCTTGGAGCTGTACCAAAATGAGCAAAGCTGTGCATCATGTCGAAGTGAAATGTTATCAGTTTGGTTGACTCAGTGTGTCCTCTGAACTCCTGCTGACAAAAGCTCAGCGTAAAATAAAAAAGTGGCCAGGCAGTCCGGCTAAGAGATACGTTCAGTGCGATGTACAGTAACGTTACCCGGTACGTTCAAGTAAGATGCAGTGGCCTTAGCCAAGCACTGAAAAAGATCCTACAGCATTCTGTTTGGCTATGTAGCTTTCAGCTGGCCTCGCCATGTGGAATTTCCTACGGAAAAGGTTTATCTGTCGTATACTGATGAGATTTAAATGCACATACCACTGCTCGAAGAAGAAGATGAAGAGGAAGCTGGGCAAGAAAAATCATGGTGAAAATGTTACACCAGCCCTCTGTACGCTGGATCCCTTAGAGCACCAGATTTCTAGTATTGCTGATACATAAATGACTGATGGATATCATCCCGGCTGCTGTTCCTTAGAGCCAGTTGAAATGGCTTCCGCATATTTCCGACTGCAGCAGGGCGCTTCGGTTCGTGAATTTTGCGCTCATTTACGCGATTCTTTTGAGCAGGCACCTAATCAAGCGCCTATTTTGTGTTCTAAGCCCGAAGCGATAAGGTATCTTGCATCAAGCAGGGAAAATGGTGTTTGTGGTATTGCAGTTCATCTTGACCCTACTCATTGCACACTGAAGAAGCACTTGTGATTCATGCGTGTATGAAATTGCAGTCAGCAGCGGTCTACCAATCAGTGATCCAGCATACACTGAGGTAAGTTCTCAGATGAGCGATTTATTCAGTCTGTTTAAGAAATTACCTCCAACTCGGATGATCATTGGTACGAATTTTAGGGCTGAGCAGATCCAAAAAGGGCCGAAGTTGTCAGCGGCTTGTCAGGTATTCCGATTATTCTTTTGACTAGTGCCGCAAACCATGAGAAAAAATTCAAGATTCGGAATATCGAGCATAGACCGAAACCTGAACATGATTTTTGCTTAGGTTTAACAAGATCCTGAAAGAAATTCATTTGCAACTTAAGCTGGAATTGCCTGGATATTAGGCTGGAAATCAACTGAATATCCTATTTGTTATATTGTTCCAAATTCTAGTGGAAAATAAGTTCGGTGGAGATTCGGAAACCAGGCCAACCTAGTGAGCTTCAAGAAAGATGAAATCAGTAATAAGATGTCTGACGTATCCACAGAAATTCTGAGTACTACCTAAAAGGCCCCAGTATCCTAAATATCGTTATGGATTTAAAATGAGACGGTCTTTGTGCAGACGAAGAATATTGAAACCGAGCAGCTCACGTGAGTTTCAGCCGAGTTTCGCCACAACACCAGCCTTCATTGCAATTTAGCTTTCATTTTTCAGCTAGAGTTAATGAGGAAATAGGAGAAAAGCTCCCCTGGTGGGCTCTAGGTAGACCAAAACCGGGGATGGTTTATCCACAATTTTGTCGACTTTATGAGTAGTACTGAAACGAACAAAACTCGCTTGAGTCGATCAAGTGACAATTGTCAAATCTTGTTTCTTGTGTACCGAGTAGAAATGAAACCAACTAACAGTAGTTCTTATTACAACGAAGAGCAGATTGCCGGCGCACAGCGAAACGCTTGCGGATTTAGATGAAGCAAGCCTGTTCAACGGAACAAACATTAGTATGATGAGCCGCTACTTAATGACTTGTTAATAGCACGGACGGACGGGAAACCAGTCTTGGAACAGCTACATAAGTACAGAAATTGTTATCTTACTTTACTAACCGAAACTGAGCTAAGCCGCAATGCGAAATCAACATCAATTTAAGATGTCCTTTCCAAGATCCATCTGAATAAGCCTGGGTTATAAAAGGTTATGTTTTCATCTGATGCGGATCACAGTGGACACAAATCCGGTTGGTGAGGTGTTGATAACACTCTGATTCCAGATCGTTGTAACTGCAGCCAGAGTGAGAGGCAAGGCAGCTTGACAGCTGCTTACGGACTTAAAAAGACCAAACCAGGTGATCGCAGATTTTCGTACTGGTAACGAAACAATTAAAGTTCAATTTTTCAGTCTTACGGAAACAAGTAGATCACCGATTTCCAGATGATTAGCTATGAAAAGGCTGACCATGAGGGGAATGTGTGTGATGAAAACACTAACAAACGCTGGTCCAAAACAAATCGGTTACCGCAAATTCCAAGCGAGGTTCTGAAAACGTTGGAGGAATTGGGAAAAATGCTTTCCCCAAAACGCTAAAATTCAAACCGTCTTCCACATTCTCTCACCCCCCGTCGACGCACCGAAAAACACAACTCCGTAGTGCGCACGGTGTGTCAACCGTTTTATGTGAAATTTCAAATTCAGTTGTCGTTCAAAATGAAATTTAATTGGTCCGCGGTGCACGTTTCTGTATCTGAACGTTTTTCACTGCCGTTCATTTCGTTTCAGTCTGATTTCTAACCGAAATGCCGTGACTTTTTGTTGCACACCTTGCTGTCATGTGGACATATAGACACACTAACCTGTTCATGAAAATTTCGAAAAAGAAAACTTTTTCCTCTACCCTGTGCGAAATACTTTCCATAAATCCAAACATAAATCCTGTGGATGTTAAATGCTGTTTGAAAGTAGCGAGTGGGTTGAATCCCCAATCTGAATTTCTTTCGTTTTCCACAAGCGGTCGAAGATAGCCTAGAAACAAGTGAAGAGATTCCCAAAAGGTGGATGCGTTTCCTCAAGAGAAACCGCTAAGCGCACATGCATCTATGTGCAAATATTTCCTGAGGAAGTAATCTCTAAGTTGGATGTCATGACCACGGTTTAATTGCCATTGTTGTCAAAGCAATGAAATACCACATTCGAAATTAAATGGAAAGCAGTTCAAAACCTCAAAACTAGTTTCCACTAGGGCTAGTAATGGCTTTGACCTGATCTGGTAATTCTGAGCATCAATAGCTTCTTTTTCTTTTATAAGACTTAGAGTGAAAATGTTAAATTCACTTGTTTGACCTTGAGATGAAACAGGTTACCGAAAGTCACGCAACGGCAAGTGGGCTTTAGAAGACAACAAAAATCAATAAACATAAAGTAAGCAAATGAAGAAAAAATGCTTACTTTCAAAAGACCTAGACAGTATTGAAGAATCAGTGGTAAGCACTGTAGCTCTCGGTGCTCACGTCCATCATGGACGTGATTGCTCGAAATGAAGAACAGAAAACAAATCAGCCAACTTTCTTAGACCCAACGCACCTAATAATACACAAAAACTTGTTTATTGTGAAATTCTGAAATGGTTGCGTTCACAGTGCCCTCATTTGAACATCCCTTCTATCCTGGAACAGTTTTGATGTTAGTGTGCGGGTAACTTACAGTTTAGATCTCGCTGTGTCACTGAAACTTATCTACGCTGAAAATACGAGAGGCACTGCACAGCTATTTCATCCCAATTGGGAACCATCAGTAATGCGACTCTCAGGGAACTCAGATTTTCGAACCCGCGACCTTCCGGTCACTGATCGAACATAGCCTTTTGGTCACAAGCAGCTGCACAGCAGTGTGACTGGCTCTCACTTGGACAACATATAGGCCTAATCACATTTCTGTTGAGGAAGAAGAAAACGAAGTTAGGAAACTTTAAAAAGTTCCTTTGATTATGGTGTATCATACTGCCGCAATTTTTTTCGCTTCTCGGTGTCAGGTTTTCGATGAGTTACCTTTGAGATCCTGTCGACAAACATAGATGAAGTGCAGATCAAGCTACTGGCAGCACTACGACTTTTTCACATTTAAGCGGTTATGCTGAACTTCAAAGTTTTTTTATACACTTTTGTCACCCCCTCATCACCGCCAGCTTCCCCGTCTCATCCAGATCTTCCGAAACATGCGTCCCTTACTCCATTACCAATGTGAGGGCACTGGATAACCCGAGGTTAAACAGCAGCCTTAGCAACGACAGCCGTAAAGTAAACTTGTATCCTGAACTAGGCCACTCCAGGTAAAAAAAAACGATTCCCATGGATTGCTTTGAACACCCGTAAAGTAAACTTGTATCCTGAACTAGGCCACTCCAGGTAAAAAAAAACGATTCCCATGGATTGACTTTGAACACGAGTCTGGTGCGAGGAAGGCGGGTGTTGCAGTGTTCCAACAGGTGTAGGACATTTTATCTGTGACTGAAATCGCCAGTTATAGTACACTTTGGATGACTTTGCAAAAGCTGCTTGGCCTCTGTTCTTTGCCGGAATCTCAGCTAGTCCAGCAAACCAATGGCATTCCAAGACGGGAAACCATACAAATTATTTAAGCTGATATAAGCCTATACGAATACCTGAAGTCGTCGGTTCAGTGAAAGACAGGTACAGGGCAAATGTACAGCTAGGACCCATCGAACCTCCACCATCGATCCAGAGGCTAGGTCGCATAACATACAAGTGACTGCGCGGGTGTCAGCGACTACACCAGGTATTGAATCTTTCACTAAACTTCTCAGTCTACACTAGACCTCGCTTGAGTTCAAAGTTCACAACCTGGAGTAATACAGGATCGACCATCAAGAACTGATGATGTTCATTCGAAGATCCGCTGACTTTTACGTTGGTCATAATGCTCAAACCCGGTGGAAAGACGGGAGTGAACGATTGTCTGGATGTTCATCTAGGCATTCAACATCAGGTGCCATGGCTGATGCAGCCATTCTAGGTGTACGTGTTTTAAAAGCCAAAATTACCCGGTGGTCGTTAAACAGTTCTTTCAAGTTTACTTGGTGCTTCACCATCCACCTTGCATGAGGTAATCTTGCAACCCCTTCAGATGAGAACCCTCCAGTTGTAAATGTACAGAGACCTCGGCCATATGTAAGACATTACCTTCTCCACAAAAAACGTGGACTAGCAATTTATCGGTTGTTCAAAACATGCTGGGTCGAAGGCGCTTAAGCACAACGTTAAAGAAATCCGAAGTATGGTAACAGAGGTATGCATTAGTTTATTCCTGTGTTTATCGAAATTGGGTACTCGTGAACTCGGTGGGGGCAGCCTACCTTCGAGGCAACTCCGGGTTTCACCTGAGGGTGAACGAGGGAGATACCCAGCTTGACATCCGTCACCCTTGGTTTCATCTTATGAATGACTAGACCAGACACGCGCCATATATTGCTCTATCGTTGGTAGCTATGACCATCACAATGAGTGTTATTGTAGTCCCATCAAGGCACTGATTTCATGCTCTGCTATTTCCTGGTTGACGTTACTGTAATAGATGCCACCGATGGGGCAATCTACAAAGCAGCCCAGGATGCATGTCAAAAAACGAGTAGGGTTTAGTTAGACTGCAAGGAAAGTACTACTCTACGCAAATGGCCCAATGAAAGGTCCTGATGATACTTTCTGTATGTATGCCCATGACGTGAAACTCCAGACATGGAGAAATGGCACAACCTCAACAAATTGTACTTCTGAACTGTTGCTTTGAAGCTCCCACCGAATAAATTCAAATATCAACACCTTATAAGGGCCGGTGCCTCAGCTCCGCAGTGCTCCCTAATTGAGTCTATCATTCATTCACCCTGTGCAAATAAATCCGTCAGAAAACTGTGGATTTTAGCCAGTCGACTTTACTCAGTGCTGGATGAGCTAACTGAGGAATGCACCAGCTGAAGCGTTTATTTATCTTGCAAAGAACTCAGATGCTCATGCCAACCTACCAGGCCCAACTGAACCTGTTCTCATTACAAAGAAGATTGACCGGTAAATTCATGGAAGAGTTAAAAATAAAGTACGGCTGTACTGACACTGAAAACTTAACTAAGGGGATTCTCAGTGGTTATGGACAATAGAATGAGAATGAGAGAAAGGAAACGAACAACACGGCTCATTCGTCTCTAGAGCTACCAGCAACCAGAACTGAAAGTAATAGTCTCAGTATCTAAGGTGGAGGTCAAACATGTCTTGGAATTCTACTGGAATACCGTTTCTTTGTGTCATTTGTGATGATGATGACTGATTTCTGGAAGATAGTTCTTCACTTCTGTCATACAAATAAGCAGTGATATTCCGGACCATTTCCCCGTTAAATTATTCTTTTCACAGGTATGTCCCTTTTCACTTTTCCCGTATTCCTCATTGGTCATGGTGTAACGGTGATACTACTGATGGGATGGGCATGCGAGCAGTGTGTTTTCTCGTAAATCCTCTTTGCGTCTCTTGAGAAGTAAGATCTATTATGGAGTTTGTGGAGTCCCTCTGTAGCATTCGCTTGGATTTGAGCAACAGTCAATGAATATCCAGAAAAGTTCAGGAAGACGCGTTCAAAGAGAGGATGGATATTCAGTTTTTGTAAACAAGATGCATATGAGAGTTTTGCTTCCCTGTCCAATAGTCTGTAACGGTTCAGTTGGCATTTTCTAATAAATAACTCTGCAACGATGGCCTTTTTCCTTTCATTTGGTACCGTGACAAGGATAAGGATGAAGATCTCATGGCCACAACCCTAAGATGGAGATGTTCGGAGGACTTCGAGGAGGTTGCTTGACTGGATATCGAACGGGGTAAGTTGGCAGCGCTGAAGACCCACCTCAGGAACCGGGAGAAGGCGGTCCTGGATGTGGCCGGAAAAGGCCCCCGGAAGATGGACCAGACCATCGCGAAGGAAGTCCTTGCAGCGGAGTTCGACACACCGGCCCACCGCTAGGAGGCTATGAGGCGGTTCAAGAGGGCCAGGATAACATTTGGATCTGGCCCGACCGTGTTCTTCGCCGGCCTGCAACAGTCATGGATCGCGCTACCCGACGGAGTGTCACGCCACCAGTTGCTGTCTCACCAGTTCATCGAAGGTGCCCAGCCTGCGCCTGGTGCCCAGTTGCGGTTGGCGACAGCGACTGGCCAGTGGCGTGTGGAGGAACTGGTACACCTCGCACGGGAATCGGCCGAGGCACTACTGGCCGTGTTGCAGCCGCAGGAAAACAGGGATGGTTCCACGTTGGACGAACTGCAGACCAAGGTGAACCAACTCGCGGAACAGCTTGCAGCCATGAAGACATAATCGCAGAGGTGCGCTCGTACGAGCCGGTACTACATGTGTGGCAGGCCTGGCCACTGGAAGAATCAGTGTACCCGTACTCGATCACTTATAAATAATAGAACTTTAGAGTACTCCTCTTTTCCTGGGTGGGTTGCGATTAGCGCATTGACACGAACTGCCATACAGGCTTTTATCGAGATAGACGGGAAGAAGGAGTAGTGCTTGATGGATACAGGAGCAGGGGTATCGCTGAGGAGGGGAGGGAACCAATCTGAATGTAGACTATGCGCATTAGCCGTGAGAGCAGTAGGCGGATATCGACTGAAGATTGGCGAACTGTCAATGCACTCGATACGCCTAGGCGACAAGTCCGTGCAGCACGCGTTCACGGGCAGCCCAAACATAGAACAGACAGATTCCGTGATTGACCTAAAGCTGGTGACAAGGTATGGCATTTTCTAATAAATAACTCCGCAGCGAAGGCTATCTTCCTTTCAATGGTAGGAATCCATCTTTCTGTGTTTTTTGCCAACGGAATAAGCCTTGAGCCAATCTACTGGAGATTGAGGTAACAAGTGTAAATCTGCGGATATCTGGGTGCTTTGCGTTGGAAATACTGCTCTCAGACATTGTTTGCAACCGCCTAGTACCACCCTGCAGTCACCTTGAACGACATTCAAGGGAGACTCTCTTGTTGTTGCAAACCTGAACACTTATTCGGCATCTGTGCTCTATGTCTTACATGCCAAACTGTGACTGTGATTGTTAATTTGCGCTAAACTCGCTCGCTGTACATTGCTGTTGTCTCTTACATAGATGCCAGTTGGATCATAGCTGATGCCAACAGAATAATTACTCTGGGACAGAAAGAACACATGTCAAACCAGAGTGCTGTGAATGTGAAATTCAAATATATCCCAAATCAGTTGAACAACTGTTACGTTGTTGACAGAAGCTTTACAGATAACCTGGATAGATGCGTTGCTGTGGTTCATGTCTACTGATGTGGTTGGGAAGGATTGACATCACTCGGAGTACCACTGTTAGAGAAGCTGCTTAGTAAAAACACAATGCATTCAAGATAGACGACAACTGAGTTATGCTCGATTCATTCTAGCACAACAAATCATAATACATTGTGAATTCTTTGATAGTGTGTCCGTATTGTGTGGAAGTCAAACTAATTAATTCGCTTCCTGTACAGCCGACTTGACTCTGCAAACTGTTGTAAAATTAAGAGTATTACCTCAAGCTATAGCGACAACTCAAAAGGCTGATTCAATTTTCTCTATTGTTACACCTAATAATCTTTTCCCAAATTTTCTTCCCCTTGTGGAAACTGCAGACTTTAATAAGATCATCTAGATCGCCCCGAGCGAAGTTTGACTAGCAAGCCTTTCACAGTCCCGTCTCTAGCCACTCTGTAATTTACCATGTCTAGCTAACTGAATGTTGATTCGTTTAACTGGTTTTTGTACACTTATTCATTCATGTGATGCCTATTGACGGAGAACAATGAGTTGACTGGTCAAAAGAGACAGTAGGGATCTAAAACTAATTGCACACCGACGTGATTTCAATGGCAATGCTCTCAACTGTGCGTCTGGTACATCTAGATTAATACACGCCCGAATTGTTATATTTAGCCTCTAATGTCCAAAACCCACATTCAGCTTTCTAACCCAATATTCCGCAACCGCGTATAGTGTTGCTTCACATTTTCCGGACCCAAGGATTAACCAAATTCGATTGCATCTATATTCTGATACATCGTGCACAAAAGTGACACCAATTGAGTACGTTCCAAAATTGCTAAAAGTTTGACTGGCTGTTTGGTATTCAACAGGTCTGAGGAGTGCTGACCAGCCTAAAAGTTTACAAAGTTCAGCCTCCTTAAAGTATGTCTTACGGACAATAAAATACAATCAAATCAGGATTTGCCTATAAATTTGGACGCACACTTAAGTGGAAATTTCATATTATGAATTACCTGGCTCTTCACAGTAACGAAAGGCCCTTCTCCAGAGGTTACTTCGAAACAGTTCAACTCATCATTTTCGGGTAACTATCCAAACAATAGTTTCTCGCAAAAGAGGTGTTAAACCGGAAACATAAGCAAATGATGGTTACTACTGAACTGCAAGCTGTGTACGGACCTCCTAATGGCAGCGGTAAATATATGCAGCCGGAATGAGCAAGCCTGACTCACTCTGTAACTTTTACAGGGGCACATCCTACTTGGTCATGTTGTCGAATCAACTGACAATTTCAATTTTAGATCAATTACTGAGCAGCTTCTAATTTTGCGACAAATAAAGCTGGATTGTTATTAGACCATTTAAAAGTGAAAAAATAGCCGGTTCGCGAATTTTACAGCACAGACTACACGAGTCATCAATACCCATAAACATGAAGTGAAGCAATTCGTTCTTTAGCTGCTTTCGTCAGACCATACACCGTCCTCGGTATACCGACGAATTTACACTCAACACCGTGTACAGTGTCTTTTGCATGATGGAGAAATCTAAGAAAATGCCACTCAAAGAATGATTAAATGTCGAATGACAAAACAAAGGTCTGCTTTCAGGAGAAAAAAGGCGATGACTGCAGTGCCCACATCGGTGAGTTTCACTCGTAAAAAATATACATTTTGGCCCCCCATATCACAGCAAATTTAGTGTCCACCATGAAAGAGCCACATTTCGAACAGATTAAATAAACAGAGAACACTTTTGTGAATAGACAGACCTCAGATTTCTTAGAAAATTAACTGCTTAAATTGAGGGCCATTTGGATGTCGTAAAACCCGGATCCGTAAATAAGGATCCTTCAGAAAGTGCCGTTTTCACCAGATCCTATATACAGTCTTTATTAGCAGTGGGCACTCTATTTGGCAAATACTTGGTGTGTCAGAAATTCCAATAGAAAAATTTCGATTAACCTCCCACTTGGGGTTTACCGAGCAGAAGTACTCATGCCTGATTTGCCTGAAGAATCGTCAAATGTTAGACAATCACTACTACAATGCAAAGTGTCAAAAGCAGGAGCAAGTCTCACAGTGTACTCATTAGAATTAAAAACAAAAGGTTGGCACTCATGTCATATTGGCAAGAGAATTTATTGAATAAAATACTTTGTGAACAGTTAGGATGGAGCATACCACACTAGAATGTCACAGCAGGTAAACAGGTACTATGACGGTAATGAAGACATCCAAATTCGCCTTTATTCATAACTATACAAAGTCATGGTAGCACGGAAAATGCATTTGTTTGTTGTTCCAGTTAATAATTATTCAGTAATGGAATGACCCATTCACGGCAAACACGGTTTCATGATAGGCACTTTATCTCATCTAGAGGCCAGTTAGCAATCTACAGAATAGACCAACACAAACGTCCTGTCTCTCCAGATGCTCGTGATATACGCATTACACGGGTTTCCCAAGAGCATCGAATGGAAATATCATATCTCAATACACTACCAACAATTTGTAAGTAGCTCAGCGGAAGAACGATTTCACAAGACGAGTGAGACTTCCATCCGAAAAATCATCACTTAAGAAGCCAGTCAACATGTGACCATACGAAACGGATCTCGCGATCGAAGGATGGTGGCGCCACATCTTGTCTAAGTGCAAGTTAAACCACCTCTAGTGGCCGAATGGCTAAGTGTTCAAACTGCGAGCCCAGTAGTCACGGGTTCGAAACTCTCTCAGACTCGTGAGAGGTGCATTGCTCATGATTCACAGCGAAAATGAAACAGCCGCACAGTGTTTCTCGGCTTCTGAGTATAGATCGACTTCGATTGTAGTACAAACAATTAAAAAGAGTGGAACATATGCACACTACTTTTCAGGTTTTTCTCCATAGGTTACCTGATAAAATCGCAACCTATCCTTCGAACTCTCTTCACTACCCCAAGTCTGTAGGTAGTCTACTGAGAAGAGGAGAAATCTGAGGATTTCCCATTTCAAGAATTGTAATAATGTGAATCGTATGGTTACATTACTTGGGTGCTATATCCTATTCAAATATAAAGTAATCACACTGCTGGTCAACCCCTAGTGGCCAAACGGTCAAGTATCTAGTTAATAAAGGACAGGTCACGGGTCCGAAGCTCATGGAGGTTTCTGAGAAGCGCATTGCTGGTAATCCGCAAAAATGCTGGGATATGGACCTGTCAGAGATAATTGATTTCGCTTCCGAAATGCAATTTTAAGACAAACCATTGAATGTACTCACCACCTACATACTTGGCAGATCGTTTCGTTCATAGCTAAGACTCACTGCACATTGTGAGACCTCTGAAGGTAGTGTCTGACCTTCTATCATTTGTCTCAGATAAAACCCGGCGTTACTAGTTTTGAGACCTTAGTGGGGTACCAAACCACACTAATTCTTGGTCGTTGGCTTGTTCGCTGAGCTGGGCAATTTGATTGCAAACGTTTCATCATCAGTCGAGGTGACATCATCAGTGCCTCACTGGGGAGCGTAGTTGTGTATAGCGGTGCAAGAAGACCAACAGCTCAACCGGAACACTCAAGGAGGACCGAATATTCGATTCACAAACAAACAAGGAACTCCTCGGAGTCAAATCAATAAGGGTCACAAGCCGGAACTCGGAAGGACAAAGGTCATTCCAACATCGACCAAACTACGACGGCGAAGAATGCCAAGCTCAAAGGCCACGTGGGCATCGGCGAATGAGGACACGGGATAGCAGAACAACCAATGGAACCGGCCGACCGAACATCTAATCGCGGTCAAAGGTCATCCCCGGCTATCAGCACGTATATTAACACACACGTAACACTACCCAACGCACAAACACTAACCCACCGCTACGCACAACTACGCTCCCCAATAACGCACTGATGATGTCACCTCGATTGGTGATGAAACGTTTGCAATCAAATTGTCCAGCTCAACAAACAAGACAACAAACATCTACGCTACCTGAGCTACCGACATTCTCCTCTACAGAAAACACTAATTCCTGTTGTACTTTTCACTATTTGAAGATTTGATGTAAGCTCCACTTAACAGAATACTCCATAGTGGAAAATGAAACTTGAGTGGAAGTACTGTGGATTCCTTTGAAGACATCCTTTGCTTTATCTAGAAATGGCACAGATTACTAGTTCCGTTTAACCCAAAATAAATTTGATCATCTGGAGCTGACTTAATCCCTTTTGTTGCGTGAACTTATCCTAGTAGGAACTAACCGCTAAGTGCGGATTTGATAACGTCACATTCACTGGCGTGGAATGAGTTATCTTTCTTGCTGAACTATGCGCAAAGAGTGAAGATCTAACTGGCAAACTGAACTTTAAGTGGTCATACGCACTGGACCTGAAAACTCCGCTGTTGTTGCTGTCAGAGACGATGATGATGATAATAATAATAATAATAATAATAATAATGATAATGATGATGATGATGGTGATGATAATGTTGATGATGATGGTGATGTTGATAATGATGATGAGGATTATGATGATGATGATGTTGATGATAACGATAATGTTGATGATGATGGTGAGATGATGATGATGATGATGATGATGATACTTAATGGAGTCCATCGATGTCAACAGCACATTTTTATGCTTCCCCATGGTGTACAGCACATAGGGTACTGCTTTCTGCTCAATAAGAGCCACATGGAACGAGTGGCAGAAATCTGGGACAGCCTATCATCTGTTTCACCCCATTAGACGAAGCCACCGGAATCTGACATAAACCCAACTCGAATAATCGCTTGGATGATCGGCTTGACATGGAAGTGACCACAAACAAGAGTATTCACTCTAACTGTGTGCGTTGAATCACAAGGTGAGAGATACGCATACGGGTGTATTTAGGGGCTGTTGATTTGATCGCTCCACCAGGGAACAGATCACCGTATAGATGTGCTAGATTGATTGCAATCGCGTGGTGACCGATTCCGCAGGTAGAAGAGAGGAGGTTGGATTGTATTCATGTTTATTTTTCATGGCCGATCCTCTCGGCCACTTGAATTTCATACAGTACTAGTCACAGGATACGTTTAATGGTTAGGTGAACTTCAAAGAGGACAGATACATGCGTCATGGGTTCAGAGAATTGACATCAATATAAGACAATGTCAAGAAACGGCCTATATCTCCATGTAGTTTCACCTCCGATTCTTATATATATGTCCGTGAATTTCATCTAACCGGTGCACGTGCATTCTGACTAGCATCGAATAAATTCCCAGGAGGACTAATAAAAGAAAGAATATCCTGCTTATTTAGTGCCTTCTCATAACTTTCAATGGTGCCTTTAATAGTCTGATATTAAGGTCTTTCAAAGAGAAGATGCAAATAAAGAAGCGCTTCATGAGATAGTGGTCAACTGAGTCAAAGCCTCTGATAACTGTGAGGAATGATGTGGATCAAAAGATCTCAGCATCAGCAAAGAGCTGTAGTTTGTAATCGGAAAAAATGCGTGGGACAGACTATCTTCTTCCACCTATGGTTGCACGCCGGTCGTAAAATGAAGAAAATACACAACACCAATTTGGCATTATAAACTGTGGAAAAACAGTATCATCAGATATTTGACGGCCGGTTAAAGGGAACTCTTGCTTCTTATGATGGAGCGTAGAGTGGTTCTGTAACATTAGCGACGTAGGTAGGTATTTGGTGGTACAATCAACGGTGCAGCTTCAGGAGATTATCACAGCACCAGTTTCCCGTCAAGAGTGCACCTAAGTGTTTGACGAGATTTCGGAATAACAGTTTTGAGGTGGCGTGCCATTGTACAGCTAGATCTATGATGTTTATTCTGGTTAACTGACATGTACGTGTGCATTTGCAACACATACGAACTACGACGATAGTTGCAAATTTATTTCTAATATAGGTCACGCGGATCTGGTTTGAATAAGTTGCCGCTTTGACAAGACAACCAAACGTACAAAAATGCAGGGAAACCAACAGTTAAGTTTATTTCCGGACAATGTAGGTTACTAACAGTACATTCGTTCAGCCTTGGAGAATACAAGACGGAAAAAGCCCGTCATCAATGGGTGACTTTTGGTTAACGGGGTACGACCATTACGAAAGAAGTAGTATCCAACGCTGCCAGGATTCAGCATGCGTCAGAGTAGATAATGATCTTCTAGGTGGATTTCTGGCTGTCAAGGCTCACAGTTCGAGGAAACGTGATTCGATGGGTGACAAACGATACAAGATTGATCCTAGGATCAGAGGAACGTTCTACAATTGCTTTCCTTTAACTATCCAAATTTCACAGGAAAAGTTAACAGTTACATCCCAAGCAACTGTTCAACCAGTGCTAACTTTTGAGGGAATCGCCCATCTAGCAGTTCCAAATACACAGAATATTGTTAAAAATACAAGGTGACAAAATTCTCCCGATCACGAACTGATTTACTCTAGGGACAACTAGTATATTGTTAAAAATACAAGGGGACAAAATTCTCCCGATCACGAACTGGTTTACTCTAGGGACAACTAGTAGTCACATATCACTGGCAAATCGGATTGATCAAAATGATACACACCCCAAGAGTGACCATTTTGACAGTCGCACGGACAACTCCGATTTGGAAGGGATGCCCTATGACTCCCTTATATGAAACAGAATTTGAAGACAGCATCTAGTTCGCTGAGTGTATCCACGGTAAGCTACCTTCGGCACGCACTATCCCTTGTCAAATCCAGAATTCCATTTCCTCGTGTTCTGCATCGTATTCAATAGTGATGAGATGCTCCCTTCAGCAAGTCGATACGTGATGTCGAAGCGCTTCCTCATAAAGGTAACACGAGTAAAAACTGTTGTTATGAGCATGTGCTTCTATTCTACTTGAGAAACTAGCCTATCATTAAAACGTCTAAGAATTGGAAAGTGTAACCTTGTTTACGTTTGCCGGCATACACGTCAGCTAAGTGATAATGCGGTGATTCCTAAGTGAACAATGTAGTAATGTGAATGTAAACAAGCGCACCAAGCAACTCGAACTGCGTTCAATTGTCACCAAAAACAAACATTACAATGACTGGACCTTAATCAGTACACTTTGCCACGACGACACATAATAACACTGTTACAATCCTGTGCCACACAAAATATTATTTTATTACTGTTTTCATTCTGTCCTCACTATGGTAACATGTCACGAAGGGGATGGTATTTATTTATGTGCTGCAACAAGAAAAAAAGGAACGTATGGATAGAATGTGCTGATAGGTATCCGGTAATCAAGACCTTTGGAATAAAGGCAATAATAAACAAACCAAAGGAGCAGATTTGAACTCTGGAACGAAGTAACCAATTGTTTCGAATTTGATGTAATTATTCCAAAAATAGGCCAAGGTAAGGTATTTTCCGGTCTGGGAACAAAATACTGAAAATGTCAACCAGACCCAATTCGTCCGACGCGATTCTAATGATGATGAATGTTCGCGTTTTCTCAAGGTTGAAAAGTAACTTTAGGTAAGCTTAGATGAAATCGAAAATTTTCCTCAGAAAATCCACCACACTCTGCGTATCTGTTAGGTAGAAGTGAAGTAGGCGAAAAACTTGAAAAAACAGAGCAAGTCAGGGAACTTCAAAGTTACTAACACATTTATGGAAGTAGAAATATTCGGTTCCTAACCTGTTGCATAACTCACATCCCACTTTATTTCAGCAATTAGATCAAGGGAAACAGAAAAACTTTGATTTTACCTAAAAATGTTCAAAACTTTAACCTTTGGAATTATGTCTACTTTAGGTGGCTGAATCAAGCAGAAATCATCGTGAGAACGAAGCCCGAAGTCGATTTCACTAAATCAGCTTCAAGACACTGGACTGCAAAGACTTGCAATCAACCGAACAAAATAACACATACCTGGGATAAAGTAGTCTGAATTATACCTAATGAACTTGCCCCAGTGGTCATCTGACAAACGTGGCAATTGTAATCTCCTCCAGGTTGTTCTGTGTTCTTAACATGCCAAGCTAGTTGCGACCATCCAAAGCACCCATCCTCCGACCTTTCCAAAATAGCCGTTGTCTCCTTACCTCAGATGATCCATAGACCAGTGTTTTGAGAAGGCAGTTTCTTGACCTATCCGACAGTGTTTCTCCACCCGCCATCTTAGTTGTGGGGAGCAAGTTGATGCACAGGGTACGAGAATTCAGGAAATCCTAAATAGGGACGCAATTACATGCAATGCAAACTAAAAGACAGATACTTTTGGACGGACCACAAATGCGCGAACTTCCGGTTACCGAACCAGTTCTCTGCCAAATGAATTAACGTTGATACCTTGCAACACACCCATTGGTGGATAACTGCCCACGGACTCCAAGTCCTCGATGGGGTTCAGTAGCCACTGGATGAAAGAAAGATTCGGAATGAACAATAACATAGGCGTTGAACAGCGGACGCTTTCCCCGTCATCCGCAAAATGACAGTGGCTCATAAGAGTGGTTCTCGTTCTATCCACCCAACTAGTCATTTCTGTTGGCTCCAGCGATGGACAAGTAGATGAGAGACGTG
This sequence comes from Opisthorchis viverrini, assembly GCF_000715545.1. Taxonomy (NCBI): domain Eukaryota; kingdom Metazoa; phylum Platyhelminthes; class Trematoda; order Opisthorchiida; family Opisthorchiidae; genus Opisthorchis; species Opisthorchis viverrini. Next base: position 62,053 of record NW_008752068.1, on the reverse strand, counting down.
TCAAGATTTGTGAGCGGTAATGCCGAAAATGTAGGATTAAAGTGACTCCTAAATTCAAATATTTTGATGTTGACGGTAGCTCCCCACGCATTATGTTGCTTGTACGCATTATGTTGCGAACAAGACAATCACGTCAGATATTCTGTTAATTGGGTAAGACGGGTTATACGGTATCTGACATGCAATTATAGTCGCTACGTGCTATCTAATAGAGCAGAGTATTTAAACACCCAACCACTACTTGCGTTTTTCGGCCTTATTTTAAGTGTGCACATTCTGATGTAACGTGCAGCCTCATCGGTATTTTCAATACTACTCACCATTAACTGGCAAATCAGCCTCAATATGGGGTGTGAACGTCATTCAGCTTGGTTGTTGTCCCTCGCGGCATATATCAGTTCTAACCGTCTGTTGTGAAGCATAGCGTAATGTGTCTGTTTGCAACTATAAACCTGTGCAACCACACGCAACACCTATTCTTCCATTATGTGTTTGTTCCCTGTATCCAGCAGTATACACTTAGTGTAAACGACTCACGCAAGAAAGGGAGTGAGGACGTATGAAAAACCATTGAAAATTCGCACCATTCATGCGTTCAAAATTACCAAGTGCCGCAAGGCATGAAATTAATTTATTCTATTCATGCTTGATGTAGTTTTCGATGTCTGGATTTCATGGTCCCGCACGTTCCTCATCGATTGTTTATTAGAAACTGAGAAAAATTTCGCATTTTGTTAGGCTGCAGTGTAAACGTATTCATTCTACTTGCAAATCAGATGTTCCAATTTTTGCATAAGGCTTTTGCTGGTCAGTAAAACCGAGGACTGAGAGGATGTCTCATTCCCTTTTGGCCCTGTATGAGCAAACCCAGACCAACCTCGCTCCAAATGAAGGAGGATTATTGAGGATGATATTTTTCCACATTTACACCTTCCGCCACCCAGCAAAGAACAAATGTCTATCGAAAACTGCTTTGCTATAATAATTTTCAAGATGGATCGATTCTAACTGATTTAGCTGGAGAGGGTTTTATAACGATACAACCAATCCTGTCGCAAGTCATTTTAAAATTCTTTTGGTTGTCCTACCGTAGGTCCAGCGATACCTATGCGATGGAATATCTCAGTGAACTTCAGTGGTGTGATTCTGAAGCTCATGTTTCACGGGGTTTAGCATACTTTATCTATCAACCGTGTATTTTTTAGCTTTATCTTCGGATTGCCATCTCTTGTACTTCACTCTGTGTGATTTGGTAGGGTGTGATACAACTTTGTATGCACGGTCAATGTTTTGGGAGTAGTGAGGGCTCTCTTAATTTTCGTCATAACTCTTGTCTCGCGGTATACTCAGAAAGGCAATTGCTTCTTCAATTTTCCAGAGGCTTCTTTCGGTGTATCTTTGCCAGCCAATAGCTGATCACGTGATCCGGTTTAAAGGATGAAAGACTGAACTTTTCGAACTGCAAAATGAAAACCACCTCTTACATAATGAGCTCATAAGGTGGCCATCTTCTATCGGGAAGGTTGTGAACAGCAACTTTTGTTGAGGTTCAACTGTAAAAAATTGCTCGCCTTTGTCGGCACGTTTCAAACTCAGATCGTTACGAGGCCATTCACCATTGTATTTCCAATCCCTCTAAAAAAGTAGCACTAATAAGATAAATGTCAAAGTTTGACGGACCGAATGATTTTGCGGAATATTTTCGACCACATACACCCTCCATGTCCGCATCAAAAACCAGCACTTTACTACTCTACCTAGTGTGCTTCCATTACTATTGGAAATCAGCGTCTATAGTGGACCACCAGAAAGAAGTATGGTGACAGATGAGATGAGTCCGCTAATCCACATCCATCCATATCAAACAGTTTAGGAAATCTCTCTTATACAATACTTTTATTACAGGGATTGTCTATGGGATAGACAACTTTATTCCATTGTGTGCCCCTCATACAAAGGTTCTCAAATGGTCTTACACACACTTAGTAGTAAAAGGACCGATTGATATCAGAGAAATTTTTCGATGAATACGTTTTCAGAGCTACTTTCACCGTCGTGGAATTATGCTGAAGCAGACTGGTGAGTTACACCAGGCCCCCGACCACATTCTATCTCGGATCAGCGTAGTTAGCATGTGCTTGCATCAAGAATCACATGAAGTTCTCCGCAAACCGACTGTGGTTCAACAAGTGTAGGTGTCCAGCGAAGTTGCCTTTGTTAAAATGTGGTTGGAATTCCAACCAACCACCTAAGCTCCTTAGTTTTATTATACTGTCAGGTAGTTTTACTCATTTAAAATTAAATAAAACTCCAATTCCTTCAGGCATACCAACTATGCTGAACACAATACCAGAAAAAAAATATTATAGAACTCGCAATTGACTTCCCGATTAATATTCGCGGTTGAGGTAATGCGCACATCCGCCGTGGGCATAGATTTGTGAGATTTTTAACGGCACTAGACTATATCAAGAACGTAGTGTTCGGAAAGTTTTTTTCCTACTCCTCCTTATCTTTCTAGATCACCTTTAACCGAAATCCTTCATTGTTCTATCAGCTCATGAATGATTTTAGGGCCAATCAGAGTGTTAGTTTTTCAGTCCTACTATGTGATACACAGCAAATGAATCGTATGGAGTATAGCTGGGTTTATGTCTTAACAGGGACTCTTTGAATGGCAGTCAGTGAGAAGTCGGGGGTAGTTGGCTGTAAAAGACATTTTAGTGCCAGGTATGAGGGTCATAATAGCTGAAGGACTGTTAGATTTCAGGTGGGTCTGACACTTGCGGAGCATCTCGCTAGGTTAGAGCATGCTTCCATTCCACGTGAATTACAGAGTACTAGCGAGCAGTCAGGTAACCTGTTCACCAGTGGATTTCCTGCACGACCTTTTAAAAAAGGCACTGCATTTGCTTTCAAGTCTTCCGCATAGATTGGCTTCAGTTGCCGGATAAAATCTCCATTCAAATTGTCAAATCTCTTCACACTACCAGCAAATTAAGCTTCTCCTTGTGCGTGCCACTTTCTCCAACTAAATCTATTCATCAGGTTAGGTTGATAAAAATAAACGTAAGAATTTTACTTGATAGTCTATCGTTTACTAAGCTGCATCCATCAGATCGATACACTAATGCCAGTACAGTAGATTGCCTTATATTAACGAATCAGATTGATAAAATTTCAAGGGCCATATGTAAACGTAGCTAAGAACTGAAGCTACCGGTATTGTAAATCACGGCTTGTAATTGTATACGCAAACACATCCCAAGGATATATCTCATAAATAGTTGAGGACAATAAATATGATTTATTGCGTTTTTATTAAAATGTGACTGGTGTTATTTCATGGGAAAAATTAATCTTAGGCTGTCATGATAGAAAGCTAGTCTCACTTTCTGGTGAATGTAAATCTTTTCAGAATGAGCAATTCCCGAGAGAGCTTAACATCCAGGAAAAATAGTGACAAGGTTCTAATAAATACGGAAGACGTCGTTTGACAACTCTTCACTTGTTATGTTTCAGTTGGTGGATAAACAAAAAGACAAAGAATAAGGCGGTAAAATAATAGCGCACTTTATACTAGCAGCACACATTTTGTTTGTCATGTTTTGTTTAAAAAACTGTAGTTTGAAGGTCTCTGCTAGGAGGACAGATTCAGAGAACTGGACTTGTTCTCTTTCTATGGGAGAAGGCGCAGTAGGGCTCTTACTGAAGTAATGAAATCACGAAGTGGGTTTAGTGAAATCGGAAGCCTGACGCTTTTTAATTTAAGGGGACTCTTAAAGTTTGGGGACAATGCGCTGAGACTGCGTCTGAAAGAGATGGCTAGAGAAATTAAAAGCACGGACTGGCGAAAATGTTAGCATAAGTTACTCTGTTGAAAGAATTTGAGTGCTTCTCGAACTCTCTGTGAAGTAGCCTTCTTCAGAGTCAGTCCTGGTGGTCATGGCTGATTCCTTAGGGATAGCTTCTTAATCCAATGCACACTTTCTTCAATAGCGCTTGCCCCACGTCGTTTCCATTCCAACATGCTTTCTCACAGATCTAGTTTCTTTTCGTTTTCACATTTATTGTAATAATATTTGTGAACTTTCATCGATATATCGTTTTGCCGATGGAACAAGCCTTGCGCTGGAAAGCTGAGGGTCCATTCAGCAGTGATCAAACTGTATTAGTTGTATCGTGCATTAAAGAATGGTTAACCCAATACACTGAATGTTTCGTACAACCCTGTGACTGTGATAAACAATGCTGTTGGAAAGGGCTGATTTTTCTACCACCGTATAACAACGGGATGGCTGTTGTTCTGTGTAGTTGATTCCAAATAGTGAGTATAATTCTTTGTAATACTTGATTCTAATAAGCAATTTGCGCTGACGGTCTACTAATCTAGAACTTGTTCAAAATCAGTAGGCGGAAACCCATCCTACTGGATGATCTGAAGGCAGCGTGAAAAATCAACACCGATAACCTGCTAAGTATAATGCAGATGTATGTTCTTTGTTTTAAATCCCCTAAGCCCAAGTGTAAGTAATTGAGCATCCTACTGAGTCGAAAAATACCTACAGTTAATGCAATGCGAGCTACAAACGGTATGGTCATGTTCTGTAAAAATTAGCCAATCAACTGAAGCGAGCTACAAACGGTATGGTCATGTTCTGTAAAAATTAGCCAAATCAACTGAATCACGGAACACCAATATTTTAAAGATGCAGAGAATCACCATCGAACAGAGAAGCTCAATGTAAGAAATTTGCTGACCTTCAGGAAATAATTAGCGAAAAGAAAGCATAGGACGTTGAAAAAACTTAAACCGCAAGGTCTGCAAAGAAGTTTCGGATACAAAAAAACACGTAAAGAGTGGTAGGTCTTTGAAACAGTTACTCAGAGCGACTGATCGAATGGAACATTGGGTGCTTGATAAGTATCGTAGATTTTGATTTGCACTCAAAAATTGGAAACACTTCACAGCTGTTCCTTCGTGGAAAAGCACAAGCAGGAAGAACCTGATAGGAGATAAATGCATCACTAAAGTGCTGGACGCTGATCTCAAGTATGGGTCACTTAATTCGGGACGAATATTGCGCCACCAATCTATCGGTGGAACAGATCCAAAGTGACTTGATGTCCTCCGCGTATCTCGACGGGATTGTTTGACTGATTAGGCTACTTATATACCAACAGTAGAGAGGTGTTACAAAAGTTAACGTGAGGTCTAAAGGAGCCCTGCGTAGCAAGTGGTCTGTTCTCCAAGGTGAAGATTCCATCAAATCAGATGCGTCTTATTCTGAGAAGCTTAGCTTGAAGAATCAACAGGTACCAGATCGCATCTAGTGGACTATGAGCTACACCCCATCCAACTGAAAGTTAATTAAAATGCTGATCTGTCACCCGCAGCCAGGTGATTAGCGGGAATAGCGTCTTCCCGGAACTATTAGGAACCCGTGAACTTTGTGGACTGGCGCCAGGTCCCTTCCGCGCTCTCTCCCTCTCTCTATTCCCCTTTCAAAATAGGGCTTTTATTGAAGCTCATACATCAAACTATCACAAGTGAAGCTGCATCCGCACAGTTTTTCAGATGAACTGAGACGCGCTGCAGCACAAAGGAGTTCATGAACAGAAAAAAGGGAGACAACTGTAAGTAGTTTTTTAACGAGTTATTACCCAAAAACTTTTTGTAGCTACTTTAATCGGTGCTAATAATGAGAATTTACCACTGTTCGAAAGAATACGGTCAAACTCTTAGCCTTTTCCGTAGTTGTGCAAATGTATTACGAAAGTGTTTGCAGATGTAGTTGAATCAAACCGTAAAATTACCGATTGACTCACACGTAAGCGGGAACAAGTAAGCATGCAAATGACTCGTTAGATATGAAGATCGGCAGCAACCTAATGTCGAGCGGAAACTATCGTTTTTTGGCAACACCGGTCCTGCGTGTAAATGCCCCGAGATTTGTGTTATAACTAGTTACGTGTGTTACCTTACTTCGATACAAGTGAAAAATTGCAGTATGTGGTCAGTTTTGGAAAAAGGTATCCACAGAAAAAGCACTGGAGACAATCCTGTTAGCACGAAAAACCTTCTGTTGAAGTTCTACTTTACGAGAGCAACCGAACTAAGAGCTTGTACTGACCTCGCAAATGGCGGATCTGTTCCTCGAGGAAGAAGAGCACCACAGGAAAGCTTTGTGCTATTAGATCAAATTTATTCGCCAGTTACCCCTTAGAACAGTTCATGTTACTCTATTTTGGGAGAGCAGGGTTCGGTTAGTGGGATGATTCTCCCTTAGCTCAAATATACAACAGCATTACAAAGCTACAAACTCGATTGGAGATAATAAAGTCAGTTAAATGGACAGAACGAGGAATAACTCAACACTTAAAAATCCCTCTTTCTCGTTCAGGTCAAATGAACATCTGTGACGAATTATCTTTTTTAAATAGAAAAACACTAGTTCATAATAACCTAAATAAGAGAAGTCGTAGATCGGTGTACATATTGCCAGGTTTTAGTAGTATACCTCGATTACGGGAACGCGTGTATCCCAGGTGATAAGCCCAAACGAAGAGGTTTCATTGCACACTCGCGTAAACGTATTGAAGTAGCTGGATTCAAAATACTCCACGAGTCCGTTGCAGAAAGTATGCTATATACAGGTGGAGACACCTCCCCGGAAGACCAGTTTGAAATCTCTAAGCGTTTTCTCAAAAAAGGAGCAATGAGTGGTTCTCAGAGGGCTCTACTACATAATTCCGGCTAGCTCCGCGTTGACAAAATGAGTTGTACACTACTAAACTGGCCATTGGGTCGCGGTAAAATGAAACTGAGATGAATCTTCTGTTCACGACATTCCACAGTCGAATGTGCACAAAAACGGAGCATTTACCTAAACTTCCTTTCGGTGCCATTCTTCTCCAAGGTGTTACAGAAGCAATCCGAAAAGTATACTACATGAAACGACAAATACGGAGCTACATGTTATTGTGTGGGTGCATGAGTCGCAGACTCAGAAATGATAATAGGGTAGGAGGTAAGAAAGGTGAACATGGTGTACGGGACTGCATGGAAATCTTTCGTTGATCTATAAATACAATCATCTTAGCATGTTAAGAAATACTCGGCCTTTTCAACTAGTTTGGGGTCTATAGGTGACGGATGGTGGGTCCCGAAATAAAACAGCAACTAAAAGAATAATTTAACGCCTCCATACATTTGAGTACTGTTTATCTTGGGTTAGCGATTCGGACGGAAACAATATTTGTTTGCTGATATGCAT
>NW_008752068.1:0-54713 GCF_000715545.1 Opisthorchis viverrini | reverse complement strand
TATATATACTACCAGTCGGCCTGCATTGAAAACATCACCAGCAGTAATGCGACTTAAAAGATGGGCATTCTGTACCAGTCATACAGAGAAGACTGAACAAACCCAATCTGAAGTCATGTCTCGCATATTTTTACATGTGACCACAATTACCGACTGTTTTTATTTTATGATTCAGGTGGGGAAAATGCTTACATGAGAGACGACACCTGAAGGACTGTCGCTGTAAGCTTGTGGTAATGTAAAACTCCAGTTCCATCGCCAGCTTGCCATCAACTATAGCTGTGGAGACCACCAATAGATACTAAAAAACAGCCAGCTGCCGATGATACCGAAGTAGTAAACACGATTAGTTCAAAGCAAGGCTCCATAGCTCATGTTGCCTGTCACCTATTCGAGTGTGGCGGCTTAAAAACACAGAAGAGTGGAAGAATGGTGAAAGGCGACGGAAATCTACTCAAGGTTGGCAGTTAGACCTCAAAGTAAGAGTCCTACACTTCATACATTAACTGAACTACGCCCAACTCACCTGACACCTGACAACCTATGTTAGTCTCACGTACCACAATTTCTCATTTCTAATAACTGTTCTTCAGCATTGGATATTGCCTCAATTTATTGAGTTCGTTTAACGGAAAGACTGAAGACACTGGTGGCCACAACCAGAGAAGGGCCTCACTTGACTGCTAGACATCGGAGAACTAACCCGGATACAGTAAACAACTTTTCAGCAAATTCATTTGAAGCACGCACCTCACTGTGTGGAATAACCACAGGCAGACGCATTGATACCCCACTCATGGTCCCTTCAAGAAAGTGGATAATCTAAATGGATGTTATGGTTTCCGGGTCTCTCAATGATTCCCTAGCTGGTTCCAGAAGAAACTGATATTACCCACAGGAAATACCCATGGTCTCTGGGCGTTGCATAGACCGCTAATACCTCTTACCAGATTGGTCCATCGTATTTTTAGTGGATCGAGTTTTGTCTGTTCGCCTTTCAGCGAAGATTATCAGATGAACACCTGAGTCCATGAGTCCTGAATGTTGCATGCTTGAGCCTATTCATCAACTGATCAGATCGTTGCATTTTAGGTTCGCTGTCTTTTTCCGGAAGGATGTGACGCCACGATCAACTAATGCAGAGCTCAGAGGGTTCAGTTCTTTTTTTCCAATTTAACCAGTGTGGCGCTGGTTGTGCTTCCCTCGGTGGCTTGTTTTCTCTAATAAAATGTCCTTCTGGTGCTAATAAGGGCATTTTGGAAAGGGGTTTAGGAGCACCTGAACTGCGGCGGTTGATGATAGGATGAAAAGTTGAGGTAGGTTTCAAGTGGCAGTTATTACAACTGATGATATCTCTTGGAAAAGTAAACAATCTCAATGAAGGATATTCATAACAGGTTCAGTTGTCTGGTTTTAGCCTGAAGACAATCTAATAAAACCGATCAGCAGTGTTGCTCACATTTGTTCTTAGGATTGAAATTATCCTAAAATACGGAAATCCGAGCAGTCACTACTCAGTCATGTAAGAATGGATCGAATGTGTAAATCCAAAACCGAGGGTTCATACAAAAAATTGATGAATTTTTTTACCATTTCGCCTCAGTTCATAACCGGCGTGCAATTCACCAGAAACATTGTGGCTGAAACAATGCGAACATCACCGACGTCCGAACATAAAGTGCAAGTAGAACCCGTCGTTGATGGGCTGCCATCATAGGGAATTGTGGTGAGTTGGCTGTAGTTCTGACTTAGGAATTCTCTGCACAAAAAACCACGTCCCGAAATATTAGCCTATAGACCATCCAACACATTGCAGCCAATGCGTTCCACAACTGTGAGGACCCTCGTGATGCTGTGCCGAATTTGCAAGATCTAGGCACGAAAAATCCAGCAACGTCACTAGGAGAGGTATGGCCAAGCAGTCTCATATGCTCAGCTAAGGGTGAACAAAGTCGTAACGTGCGCGGGGACGAATTGATGGATGCTCTAAAATTCAGTGCCGTACGAAGTCTCATCGTATAGTGACGAAATTTCCGCAAACCAGCGGCCAAGATCTCAAAATAGGCCGACTGGCAAGTGACCAACAGCTAACAAACACACCAGAGCTACCAATACCTCGACACATTCCAAGTCCGTATTCACTGATCGTTAGCTATTGGTGGGTTGGGCAGGTGTGGAGACAGTGTCGAAAAAACACCGGAAAATAACGACCAAAGCTGTTCACGTGGGTATCATGAATGTGGTCATCACCAACACTCAGTCCTGAATGTCGAGGTTCTTGTTATCGGACAGTTATAAACAATAGGCACCACAACACGAGAATCAGTAATGTAATGTACACTGATTGTATAAAGTGATGCAGCTTTGAAAACACATTCCCCAAACTCAGAGGTGGCTATCACGTTTGTAAACAAGGTTCGCTTCAGGACGTATCCAAAATAATCGTTCAACCATATGTTTTATGTATGAGGACAATGCACGTTCGATTGAACAAATCACCGTCTTGGAAGCCGTGGTATTCATGTAACTAGCTTACCATTGGAATAAGAAATAGTGAGGTGAAGCAGTCTTTGGAAGGCGGGTTCAGTCGAACAATATTATAGACGAAAGATCATATTAACTTGCAGATTGGTCATTAAACCACAAATAGCAGGACAGCTCTAACGGTGACACGATAAGGCGAATCTATTCCAACCAGGTTGAAACCAATGGATACACCATCGCATGCAAGTTCGCCGACTGGGATTTGTTCATAAATCCCCCAAGTCATCCATCATGTTGCATACAGACAAGCAGAGTCTTTCTGAAGGAAACTCCTTATAGGCCTCCAGTCCTCAAGTCCACATACAGTTAAGCTTCAGGAAATTAAACCTAATGCCTATCATGAATTCATGTGCAGTTATCAAAAATCCGTAGTCATTTGTTCAGGCGCTGGTAGCTAATGCGAACGGTCGAAGGAGGAAACAAATACTCAAAGCTGTCTGTGGCCAGTTATTCAAACATATTTCTAGGCGAATTGCTATATCCTGTAACCAAGACGGCAACGTACGAACATGCAGAAGCAATTTACGGCGAGCCAGCAGGGGAAAACAAACATGAACCTCTCCAGTTTACTAGGCAGGCTGCGATCACCTTCAGCAGCATTTTCACCCACTGTAGACAAAAGGTCAGGACTGGTACGTGCCAACTTCGCGATGAAGTGCGTTTGCCGTTCATGATCCAACATTCCTCATAATCTGTGTCCTAGACGTCATTCATCTAGTACGTGTTTGTGAAAAATCACTCTTGCACACAACGAGGCGTCAATAGAAAAGCCCATGATAAGGAGCAGCAGTGAGCCAGTCAGTACCGTTAAAAATTGAGGCTCGGCCAAGCACCCGTCTTCAACCAACTCCTTAAAAAGACATGAGATTGAGCAGAAAGACGATAGGTTGATGTGAAAAGTTACCAAGTAAGGACTCAAAATCAGGGATGTGAAGTGCTTGGTATGGAGTTCAAAAAGTGGGAAAACAGCGAACTGATGAAGCCAAGAAATAGAAGTATTCAGCTGTGGTGGCCAATATACGAAAATCGGGATATACGGAAAATACAAATGCAGATATAATGGGTTGAAATTGTAAAAAAAAAACCGACATGAAGCAAATAACGTTTATTATATGACAGCTGACGGGGGTGAAGACGAATCCTGCTGGATAGCTATATCGGGATATGGTTGGATTCGGATGGCGCGCATTTCTTTGAGTATACAGTGTAGCAGTACGCTGAAGGTAGAACAAGTTTTAATGGTGACATTAGTCCAAGGAAGTGATCCGAGGAATCACGCTCAAACAAAAAGCACGAAAAGAACGTTGTCCTCGCTCTGTTCAACCCACAATTTTTAACGAAATATACAACCTACGAAGTCTGTTCGATTTTCCAATTTTATTGAAGAAACACAGGTCTTGGAACGATTGTTCTCAACAGCGTCTAACCGGGAAAATAGAAAACTAGATTAAAATGCCATACAGCATTAATATACTACTAAGACGATAAAATGATACTATCTGCCTGGTGATGGGGAAGTTTGACTGGTCGGCCAAAGCAATATCAGGACTTCCAAGGTCTCTTTTAACGACAAGGAGAGTCACATATAAGAATGAGGTTGCCTCAGTTGCTTCGAGGAATCGTTGGCGAATGGCATTCGACCGGTTGTTTGGCACTCGATAGAATACGCTGATTGACTCAGCCGAGTTGACTTGATGGTCTGAATCGATCAAATGACTGACAATGGCGCTTGTCACGTTTAGCAGTCTCAGTTTACGGTGGATCGATAAGTGCTCTTCGCTTCTCTAGAGTAAGCGCCGCGAGGTTTGATCCACATTGTTTGCGAAATTCTCAGTGACCTTTCTGCAATTAAGTTGTTAACGTCCATTTAATGAAATTACAGTAATTTTAATGATACCCTTTGAAACTCCAAATCCTGCGATAGTCCTTCTGCGAAAAAAAAACAGGGCACTCACACCAAGGACAATCCGTGGGGATCAGCCAAAGCTGTCACATCCAAGGAGCCCTTATTCGGAAAGACCGATCGAGTCTCACACCGATGTGAAAACTGAATGACCAGTGCATCAAACTATTCAAACTTTGAAAAAGTGATATTTGGTTGTCTTATCTATTTAAGCCCATTTAAAGCATTTTCTCCGTCTCTCCAAAACGCCCACCTTAAGCGACAACTTGGTAATTCGGGCAACCTTATGGAGGGAATTTTTTGGGGTTCCGGGAATATCGTATTGCATTTGCCATACCCTATTGCCTCAAGAAACTGACGGATTTATCCATCACAGAGAGAACATCAGCGATGGCGTAATTTTAGCCAAAAATTCCCTGATACACCAAAGCCGAGATAATGGCCAACTGTCGTGTCTCCAGTAACTGCACATAATTAGCAACGGAGACGTTTTCTTTTTCCTCAAAGTTGTGTTCGCTGTTCGATGGTTCAACTAACATTCCGTAAATGGCAAAACTGACCCGGTTCGGTGTTTTCCTACTTCTGATTAACCAGAACAATTGCGCTGTGTTTATCTTGATTGCAAGGCGCAGTACGGCTCAGCAGGATCCGTCTGTAATAAGCCATCATACTACTGGTTAGGCTTCCGCATTATAGCGCAGATTCGATGGAACGCTCGGAAGAAAATAAGCTGGCCTACATCTATGAGCCTGAGTGGAGAGTGCGCCTGACAGTAAGCCAGATTGAGGTTTTTGTTTACTTGGAAAAGTGAGCCATCAATTGAACTATTGGAGACTTGGGCACTCAGGCCTTGATCGATGGTAAAACCGGAGGTGAGATGACATCCTTAAGCAATATACATACCTGTTCTTTTTAATTATCAATGGAAATAGCTCTTCCGTTAGCTACTTATTACGTTCTACCAGTTTGTGCGTTCACGTCAATGTAGTTACTTGCTTGCTGTTCAGAGCCTAGAAAGCGAAAATCGATGTGTATTCTGGTAATCGATCGTTACACAAGAGAGTTCAGTCATTTTCTTATGGCTAAAGAGCCAAGCGTTACCAACTTCAATGATATGTTTTACTCAGTCCAAGAGTGGTCTAAAACGGTGGTCGGAAACCAAAAGTGGACGTTTTACTAACCAACCAAAAGAAAAATATTACACCTCGTTATCTGCCGGCTGTATGCTAGATATTTCTTTGCCTTCATAGCCTCAAACTGCCAGATTGAGGCATTTCCTTTTTTCTGAGTTGAAAAACTCTCATTTTACCTTGAATGAAAAAGGAACGCCCCCCTCAATAAACAACGGAACAGCCATCACACAACCACCTTCAAGTGTACTAGTTGTAACCGAAGAGATTACAGTTGGGCTCACGACACAGTACGAAGCAAGATTTGCTGCACTCGAGACAAGCCATGTGATCGTTTCTATAAACAGTGGGGAAGTTGGTCACACTCATAATTCGGTACCGAAAATGCGCACCGGAGTTCATAATGAGGATAACACTGAGGTTCCTCCTGGCTTAACAGGACTTGAATGCTATGCTATGTAGTGTTCATTTCATTAGCCACTGAAAAAGCGGTTCCTATTGGGAGATAGTAACCTAGATTTTCCAGCCTCTCTTTGAGAAGAGAGACGTCCGGTGAGACTCTAACGAATCAGACCAAGTGATTCCTTTGGAAATTAGGTCCGTACTCGATGGGGACAAGTGTGACCCTGAATCAGTGCAGAAGCCCATTGGATTTCGCCAGGTTCTGCATTTTGAAACTCTAACGTGAGTCCCTGAAAAAATCGGCTAGAAATGAAAAGAAGCCTGCCATGAAGCCTCGAATACTCTAAGAAACTATTTGAGTCAATTTCTAGCTTACATGACTGTTAAAAATGCAATTACATGCATCTATTGTAACTTGCCTGACTCTCTTTATGCCCCCAAAAATCCCTAAACCATAAATAAATTGAAGTAATGGATAAGCAAATAGGCAAATAGATAAAAGTGCAAATATCCAGTGCGGACTCTTAATATAGCATTCACCGGGCAGGCATAAGTATTCAATTCAGTTCAGTTCAATGTACCAGCGATGAACCGTGCACCCTAGGCGCACTGATTCCATCTGCCAGTTTCGACCATTAGAAAACGGGAGTGTGGAACATAAATCCAAGCCTTGGAGGCGATAGCATGTTCAGGCCGTTCAGAAATTGGAAAGCTACGCATTGAAGGCGACAGGCTTGATGCATGAGCGCCCCTAATGCGCGACTGGGCCATTTCTGCCAATGTCACTAACCATTGGTGAGTTGAGTTCCGGCGTCCTCATCCAGGGAAGCGACATTCGCCGACCCGACTAAGCTTACTGGTTAGTGTTCTCGTACTTCGTTACTAGGTTACACACTGTCCACCTCCCGGTCGCTTCCACTCAGCACAGAGTTGGGCGAAAAGAGCTCTGAGGTACAGACAGTCTTTTGGCATGCGAAGTACATGTGCTAAACAGCGCAACCCGTGAAGCGTGAGTACTTCACCTACCTCGGGTGTTATATCTGCTGATTCACCAATCCGTGGTATCTGCTGTTGACCAGCCTCAGGGCCTAGTGCCGGAAAAAAAATACCCGCAGGGAACACAACAGCTATATTCCGAAAAAGCGAGTGCGAGAGCGTGCGAGTGCAAAAGTACGACGTTCTCAAGCTATTTATTGGAAGGACACTGTCTGAACTTAGTACAACGCTGACGCACGCAGTTTGGCCTTAGTACGAGGCTGAGATGCGCTGCATATTGCGTGGGCGTTGTCTGACATTGATCAACATCTAAAGGAGCTGAGAGTCTCAGTAGATTTCGGGCACTCAGTGGTTGCTTTCAGGAATCTGACCTTCTTGATAGGGGAAGAGTTCCTTCTTCCTACGACCAAGTGGCATTCCTAAGCATTAATTATCCGATGTTCCATTCAGACCCAACTAATGCTCCAGAGGCGCCGAAGGTTGAACACTGACAACCTCCGTATGTCCTCTGCGCGTAGGGATCACAAAGCACTATGGATCACACCATCGCAGTGTAAACTCTGTCCCTGATAGACAAAGTGACGTCACGTCGGCGCCATAGGTGTCGGAGGCTGGCAAAGGCTGCCCTACTCTGCAAACAAAAGTAGACTTATGATGACAGAAACACAATGGCCAGATTTGAGAGGGCCGCCTTTAAGGCAGACCGACTTTCGAAGAGATATATGTCGCTGAGTACAAGTGAGGTGTATGTTACTTAACATAAACCACAGGTGTAGTGCGTAAGGGTATGCCAGTTACGTGTTTATCCACCGATAGTATTCACTTGGGTTTCCATTGAATTACATGTAGACCAGATGCATTAATACATCAGTGGATGCACTCCTCTCATTCCGAGGTATCAGTGATAACTCCAAAAACGGATATCAATCGACAGTACGTGGAGTAAAATGAACGTGTTTGGGTGCACGTGTGTGCTCAGAAACATACAATAGAGGCTCTTTGTCCAGCTTCCGCGACTGAGCTAATGTTTGTAGCGTGTTTTTGTTGAGAACAATATACATGGATAGACCCGCCAAAAATAGTTGAGCTACGTTTGGTCTTATTCAAGCTCCGCACTAGGTGCTCAACCAGGTTTGACTAATAATGGAAGTACAAGGTCGGCGAGCTGAACCACCTCCTCGTGGTGCCGACTGGGTAGCCTGGACGTCTGTCTGGGTGAGCTAAGAGTTCAGCAACTCCAGACAGGGCCAACCACCCCGTTTGGTTTCAATGTGCTGGTTACTTTCGACAATGTATACTACGAATCATCTGGCGCCTCCGCACCAGTTCCAACCAGTACACAGGAGAGACTCGTTGGGTTCACGTGTGAGGAATGTGGNTTCGAATGAGACGTTTCTCTCTTTTCTCCCATATTCTCCTGTTACTCTTTCGCATTCATCGCTTGCATTCACTTCTTATGTTTGTGACCACGCTCTTCAAAAATAAATGATAATAACTACTAAATCATGCATGCAGTTCATGCGTTGAGAGTATATCTGCTATACTCACTGATAGGTGGTTTGTTAAAAACACAAAATCAGCTACTGACTTACCAGCTAAACATAAAAGAAACAGCAGAAATGCAAGCCGATAGTAGAAACACTGCCCCGGGAAACGAGCCAGTTGTGACCCCATAGACTGCTGGAAGGCTGGGTAGACCGATCAACTGAGAGGCGTAGTTACAGATACCAATGAGGGAGAACAGCTGACCTAAATGAAGAACGCATTGTTGGGTGCTAAACTCCAGTTGATGGGATACGATGTGAGAGATAGAAACAAATGTTCCGCAAAACTCGACCATGAGTTGGCAAAACAAATCTACATTGTTTCTACCGTTTTATCAGTCTGATGAGGGATACCACTCCAGAGCGAGCAAACTGTTTACCTTTGGGTTTCATATAAAGAGGAGGTGATATGCAGCTTCATCCCGTACACCCACGAAGCGTTAACAAAGAGGCCCGGAGAAGTGTAAGTGTGAAGAGAAGAAAAACTCGCTCTCAGAAAAACTGTTTTCGTATCCGCATCCAGCCTGGTGTGATGGGAAGCTCTAGGGCAACGAGGAGATATGCGGCAATATGCGACTGGATCAAAACTGTTTGTGCTGAACAGAACAACCAAAGAATATCTGTTGTTTTTTGTTGTTGTAAAACGTGTTTTCCGTTCGATTCAAATAGAGGAATCATACAATCGCCCATTAAACGGCATTTTGAGAGTGAAATGTGCATCCATTTGAAACCAAAAATTTGGGGCTTGGCGCAAACCGACAAGGTGGAAAGATGGTGTCAATCCAGACCATGGACACACAGTAAAGGAAACAAGCATTGTTTGAGCGCAGCTTGCGAGCGATGAATGACTTGGCATCGAATTGTGGAGGCTAACATAAACGGGTTGACAGCTGAGGGCCTCCTTGGATGCAGAACCCATGACCAGGAGCACTGAAAGAGGCAACGTAGCCATTCAGTAGCCTTCCGGATTTGACCTGCTACCTGCAACTGCCGTCTCATATCTCATATCCACCTGGGAGTGGACAGATGACAGGTCCACTAGCCGCCTGTGACTACATTGCCATCTTGTATCCCCATTATTTGCACCGTAAAAACTGTATTAATAATAGCCTTGGCAAACAAAACAGCGCACAAAAACAGTATTGTAGTGGTGGAGTAAGTGGCGAAACTGTATTGCAGTGAAACTATTGCACAGGCGACAAGATCCAATACAGAAACGCTAACATTTTGTACTAGGACCATTGATATGGCCACCTCAGAAGTGATGTCTGTGTTCGCGGCCCAGTTAGCCAAGGATATTCTCAATCATTACTCGTTACCAGCTTTACTTAGTTATTTTTCGAGGATTTTACTCCCAGACGTTCGCTGATAAGCCAAAGGACTACCCGGTGTGGTGTTTTCGCTCTATTACGAAGTAACCTTCCTTAAGTGTAGTTAAAAAGTAGCTTACTGAGGAAGCTGTCAACGTCATGAGGACTTCCAAACACATTATATGTGGGTATTACACGAATATCAGAGTATGAAGAATGGGATGTATTGATGCACACTTTGAGGAAATTGTTGCATTGGCTGACGTAAAATTTAATGGTTTGCTTACCTTCATCAAGTTATCGCAAATTCCCTCCGAGAAACTACCACTAGGAGATACCACAGGTAAAAAGAGACAAACTGCAGTTAATCCCTTAAGGTGTATTCCAACAGCAAACATCTTCTCAAAAGACACTTTTGGTCGGTCCCCTGAAATGGTCTTTTCAAACGGCTCAATTGTAAGAATGCGCCATTTCAAAGAGATTACATTTGGTCAGTCTTTTTGGATGGTGCTTCTAAGGATGAAGGATGCGAAAGGTTGTTCGTACTAGAGAGGACGCTTGAAAAAACTCGCTAAGAATGGTAAACATTTAACCTGATTTAAAAAAGGGCTAAGCGTTGTTTCAAGGACAGTGAAAACAAGTGATCTAATTCAAAGGGTGGTTTCCACAGCTAGTTTAGTGTACATATGTCGTGTTGATAAAAATGAAACACTCGAGCGAGCCAATTTTCCCTCCGTGGCATTGGTCAACTACCTGAATGCTGTCAGAATGTACGCTGCCGAATACTGTTCGGCGTAATGATCCGATCTCCATCATGGAGCATCATGGAGATGATGCTCCGTACAACACACATGCAATGGTGGTAGTTCGTACATGCGAATGAACTTACGGGTGGATAAATGCACATGTTACGTAATACTTATTCTCGGCAGACAACAGAATTAAATCTGAAGAACGACCAGGGCAACGAACTGGAGAAGTTCAAGACAGGTTCAAAAATGACAGACCAAAACTAAAGGATTGTTACAGGTAGGGCAGTTCAAAGCAAACCGAGTTTGGTGAACAATAACAGGATTTCGTTATGACAAACGCTCCAACAGGACGGAATTTGAACATGATCCTACTGTCTTGTTGTTGTAGTACTCTGATTTAAATCAAACATACAATACATCAGGAGTTTTTGAGATGGTCCTCTCCTTATTCTCTCACGTTAGATGTCTTAAAAAGGATGAAGTATGCAGATAAATGCTGAATAAGCTACACTACTTGGAATGAGTGTCATTTGCCAGATCCACTACTTTAAAGGGTTCTGAAGTACCACTTTGAAAAAACTCGGTGTAACACCGTGAAATCTGAGACAAAAACAATCGAATTACTATCTTGGGGATGAGAAAATAGAAACAAAAGTCTCATGTGTTCGACAGGCGCGTTGTCAGGTTTCTTATAGTCAGAAATTCCAAAAAGATGACCAGCCACTTGGTGCACTATACGAGTTACGCACGATCTATGAGCTAAGGTCCACTCGTTGTCAGCTAATGGATGCTAGAATAGCGAGGTCATCAACTCACCTTGTTTTGTGGCATCGTGTAGAGAGGACAGAAATGACTGCAGGGTGGGCATCAGAGAAGATCGGACCATATTCAGAAATAGGGCTACAAACAAGAATATGTGGATAATTACGAAAGCAGGATGTAGTAAAGTGGAAAATATAAGTGGTTTGGTCAAAAAGTGATCGTCATTCGCTTTTGATCTGATTACATTGCTCATGACAACGATATCCCAGAGATGAGATGGTTACCACACGGTGGTGTTGGATGCGACCCTACACCGAGTGCGACCAATGATAGTTGGTTAGCTGTAGATTTTCAATTGAACATGTAAGCCCTATTTAATAAGACGTTCGGTTATCCGCTGCTGTTTCTCTTAACATTAGAAAGAGGCGTACGTCATTTAGTGCACTCAGCATGTTTAAACATTTCAAATTTTTATGGGGGAAGTCAGAATCCAAAAGAAACTGAGAATTTTGTTGTCCTAGCAAGACTCGAGGTGGTGTTATTACCAAACGCGTCTGTGCCCCAATTGATGTCAACTGAATGAACTGTTTCTAATGCAAGTGTGATTATCGATAACGGTGTAGTCCGATTAGCCATTTGCCTCGTGATTTTGCTTGTCAGTCAGAGAGACTGGGCCTTGGCACCTAGATTTCTCTGTGTCCGTTCGTCTACATAGGATTCACTGCAGAGACAACTGGAACCGTAGATACAGTGTAATGTTATGAGAGCAGGCATGAATATTCTTTGATCCTCAAGCGGCAAATTGTGTTCGGAGAATCACTTTGATGTTAGTCAAAGTACGTTTTTAAGGCGGTTTGTATTTTTCCCCCACTGTTTTTCCATAAGCTGATCAACGTTAAGCGGAAGCGTCAGGTAGACCCTCAGCTCCAGCACGTCAGTGCGCTGCTAGTAGGCCTAGCGCAGCTGTGCATGGGTGGTTTACTTACTGCAAATTCATATGCTTAGTCCTTGGCTGTAGTGTGTGGCGCCAGCTTCGCTCTCCATGATGGCCCGTTTAACTGCTCCGTGTCGTACCGGAAATAGGGTGAAAAAGAAAGAGCAAGACAAATCGCATGGGGTACAGCCTCTCAGACGGCGAGGTAAAGGACGCAAACCAGGCGCTGGTGAACATCCCAAAGTCTATCCGTTTTCGTTAGACCTAAGGGCGGCTTCCAAGACGAAACGGAAGGGCCACTGCAGTGCGCTAGAGGCGCCCTCAGAAATAAAGTATCACCGAAGAAATTTGCGTCCAGGAAACATAACTCATTTCAAAACTACAGAAAGACGACCCTATAAGGATATCGTGAAACCCGTCGCTATGTTATCGTAGAAGAAGAAAGTAGAGCAGAAGCTCAAACGGAAGCCTGGTATCAAAGCGGTCATTTTAAGCCTTACACCTGGTAAGCGCCTGGCAATCCTCGCGGCTGTAGCCTTAATAAGCGCGGTAACTCTTGGTGATTCTTAACGAAGGACCAGAAAAAATGACTCTTTAGTTGACCACCGACAATCTGCAGAAACAATCCCATGCCGAAAGTTGTCATTATGGAGTCTGAAGTTTCGGATGACGCCATCATGGAGCCCATGTCCGTGCTGCCGACCGAAATGCCAGCGCCTTCTAATAACGATCAAGTGAGGTTTTCAGTCGTAATCTTAGTCGGGTAGAAGAAGCATCCTAACACAGTACGTCCTCCAGAAAATCACTCTCCTACTGCGGTCCTCTGCTGTACGCGGTCGTCAACAGCCGAAAACCCATCGATCGTGACTTATCAATCGGAGCAGTTCATGACACTTGGTGGAAATAAGTTCGGATTACAGCAAATTACGAGAGAGGTGGCACATGTAAATGCGACGAAATCACCCGGTGTGCATTGGGCACCACAACATGGCATAATCACCAGAGCAAACTAACCAGAATGTGCAGAAAATGAGGGTCTACTTGCCTACCTGCCATTTAAATTTGATCTGCCTATGAAAAACCAAATTAGTTTGCAAATGAGTGTGTTTCGGTAGAATACAACCTGCCCGAAAACGAACACATAATGCAACCAAGTTGTTCTTCGCACACAAAATATCACGCTTCCGGCGCAGAAAATAATCATGTCCGCTCTTACCGTATCCACCGTCCCAGTTGCCAATGTAGTGAATCCTACTTGAGACGAACGGACGGACAGAAATCTTAAAGTCAGTGGTCGCTCTCCCCTCAACCGAAAAACATAATCACGGGACGAATGACTAGTCGGATTTCAATACAATCGATTATCAGACTCGTCTTAGAAGCAGGTGACTCAGTTGACGTCGTCTTTACATTCTCCGCTTCAATGCTCTGACTACTAGCTTGACGTCATCACTTTGTGCAGAGCTGCGTTTGGCAGTCACGCCACTTTTACTCTGGATTGTGTGGATGAATTTATTTCCGTCAACAGCTTGGTCTATGTACCTGGTATCTATTTGGCTGCATCTGCTCTAAATTACCCTTCGGGTGTGTTGTGACCGACGAAGCTGGGTGAAGTGATTCTATCCACATTCCATGTAATCTTTTTTGACTAGTCAGATTGACAGAGACATCTAGATAAACATAGTACAATCTATTACCATAAAGCGTGCACCAACTGTTGGTTTTAATGAACAGGGTTTTGTGCCAGCGATCAACCCGACAGAAGAGCACAGGCATTTAACTACTCTCCAGAAATTTGGAAAAATTCGTGGAAGCATGCCGCAGTCAGTAAACTCTTGGGATGCTATGAGAGGCATCAATAATCAAATGTTTGACGAAAGAATACATGTAACCTTAAAAGTTCAGATAACGTTCAGTTGCACCTCTTCTCTGCCATCTTACGGTCCGGGTGAGAGTAAGTATTATGCAGTGTTGAGCGAAAATTACTATGCAAAACATCGCCGTTGCGAAAACAGCTATTCTTAGGGCACTTATGAATGTTTACATAGGAAGTCTTTCGTCGCTGATCGATTGCAAACTCAGAACACAACAGGGGTCGTAATAAGACGAAATTGGGTGTGGAAGTAGACTCCAGAAAGATACTTAAAAGTGACATCAAAGGGAGCAACAGATCACAAGCGATGTCAATAGATACTGTTCGGACCACCAGGAAAGACAACCAGTTCACCTTGGGAGCAAGAGCCGGAAGTTTGGTAGGTAATATGTTTGTTGGCATTCAATAGCGATTTGGGGATTTTCAACGGTGATTTCATCCTATAAGTGAAACCAATCTTTGCTGAAGAACCGAGAACTGTAAAACTGTTTTACTCTTGTTGGTAATCACCAGTGATGCGCACCCCACGAAACCCCAGCGAGTTTTGAACCCGCGACTTCATGGCTTATAGATGAACAGATAACCGTTCGCCCACGAGGCACCTGAACATCAGCGCAATTCACTCAAACTTCGACAGGATATAGCACCACTCATCTTTTAACCAAGGACTTATTGATTGACCTCTCGACTGAAGACCTTCCAAACAAAGGTTCACTCGTCGTGTTAATCATTCTTCCTTCTGAGCAACTTATTGTCTGTTGGTGGTGTGTGTGAAATTGCCAACAAATAAGCTGCCTGAAAGAAAAGAAAGCATTTCTTCGCTGCGCTTCATCTAAAAACGTTCCGTGAGCTCCATTTTCATGGTTCGAGATTCCTCTTGGACGGCAGCCCTTCGTGAGTTCCTCAGTGCATTAATAGAAGGTGCATTATTGTGCTCAAAGACAAACGAACTCAGTTTCGTCAGACCAAAACTTTCGCGCCCATATCTTCGTCTCAACCAATTCTAGTGGAGCGTCATGCAGGCGTTTACATTTCAGTTCATTGTTCGTCCCGTGGAGTTGGTTCCGAAAGTCCCTTGGATAGCACCCCTTTAAATTTTGTCAGACTTGCGAATCACCCAGTTTTACGCCAGCCAGCCACATAGATTCACCTGTTCCAATATGGTGATTCGCTCCTTTGCTAATACGGAAGAATTGCCCGCGTTGTGTTAAATACTACTTTTATGAATTAGCACTTCTTTGAAGTGTCTTCATTAGGTATCCACATAGTGCACAAGATTTCCATGTCCACTTTTCAGGTGAGCCCCTACGTCTACCGGGATTATTCTTGGAGTAAACCATGCGTTAACACTGGTCACGCTCGGAACTGTATACACAGACAAAAGACGCTGGCCATTTTCGTCCATCAACCCGAT
Organism: Opisthorchis viverrini; assembly: GCF_000715545.1. Lineage (NCBI taxonomy): Eukaryota > Metazoa > Platyhelminthes > Trematoda > Opisthorchiida > Opisthorchiidae > Opisthorchis > Opisthorchis viverrini. Next base: position 39,149 of record NW_008752068.1, on the reverse strand, counting down.
TTCAAAGGGCCACAGTAGCTTCTTTCAAACTACTGAAGCTTGAACAACTCAAGCATTAAAATCTCTCACTAAGAAATTATGGTCGGTTAAACGACATTTGACAGCTGAGTGTAACATTCGGTCTTATCTTTTCAGAGTAAAACACCATGGGCGCATATTCGATCATAAACATAGCAAAATGTCCTTTTTTGAGTTAAAATCGAACTGTCATCATTCTGGGACTGACGTCACCGACTGGTCTTAAATTCCATATCCCATTCACCATGGCTCGATGGTACTAAAAAGGTTAATCGATAACTACCTAAAATAAGTTTCTAGATATTGCAAATCCAACTCCGTGGTCCAACCAATTATCCTTTAAGACTCCTAACCAGGTGTATCAGGCTCCAGCTTCAGAATTTTCGCTGTTCTACCAGTCTTGTTTCGCTTAATGACACAATGTCGAAACGATACTGTTTGAGTGCCTTGATAACAAGTGCTATTCGCCGATCAGGTCTATCTCTATTTTCTTTATCCAGAAGGGTTCTCATGTTCCAGGTTCCAAGCGTACGTTGCCCAGAAAATCTCCTTAAACAACACGCCTTCGTGTTTGACAGCAGCTTTGGGGATAGAATGGTTCCCGGACCCTCAAGATAGGGGTCTCAATCGACTTTCAGTAATCCACATAAATTTCTTAACGTCCTGCTCTGACCAGCAGAATAACGACTGGTAGAGTTTCTGGTACTGCGAGGTGTAAAAATTCTTTCCCACGAAGATTTCGCTCTGCAAATGTAGTCAACTCCGAGAAAACACCGTACAGCCATTTCATCTTTATTGGGGATTCGAACTCGCCACCTCCCGGTTTGAAGTTATAGACTAAACCCTTCGGCCACAAGAGAGTATTCAGCAGTGAAAGTAAAAATACTAAGACAGGAAAGAACGCCACTCATCCTTCAAGCAAATCTATATCAAGTGTGTCGCCGAGTGAGCTCACTCGGACGGCAATCTTTTGTTCAAAAAAGACCAGGAAATTTTCGTATTTCTTCGTACAATTTTGTCAGCACATGAATTCCATACATCCAATTCCCGAACCAAACGTCCATTTCCATCTTATGGCCTCTCTTTGGGGAGATTATTATACTTTTCAGACCTATTCATTTGGTGGCTACCCACTTCCTGCTCAGTGGGTCATCGTTCGAGTACTGTCTTATTGCTTGTTATGTGATGCGATGCTAAAATAAGACGCTATCGACGCTTCGTGAGATCTTGAATATAGGGTACTCACTAAATGATCCCTAGGTTTGCGTACACTGTAACAGAGAAGCTGGGACCCAATTAATATCATTTCCTTGTTTACTTCAGCTAGTTGCTCATTTTCTACCCTCTAAGTGGTAAAGATAACTAACAAATCAGTTCCGTGTCACTACTCACTCTGTGTTCAACTATCATCAGCGCAACTATATAAACCAAACAATGGACCCCAGATTGCTCTTCAGCGCGTCCTTCAAGTGAAACTGCTCCTGTTTGTACAAACTCCTTAGCATCATCCTCATTTCACTTGAATTTTCAGTGGTGAGGCACTGCAAACGTGAAATATCATGTCCCAAAAACCAATCCGTACTGTACCTACGTGATGCTTCATGTAATGAGGCTAGAACAAAACTAAAGCATATCCGATCACGGAGGTTAAAAAAGACCCTTCAAGGCATGAAAGACTGCCTGATAGTGAAAATAAAAAGGGGAGAGTGAGATGTGAACAGTGGAATAAAATCATAATGCAATCTGGCCTCATTTTGCACGTGTCATGTTTGCCTTAGCCTAACGTAAGTAGGCGTTATTTTAGATGTAGATCAATTATTGCATCCCTTCTCGAATGTAAAAAAGTCCCTTGAAGATAAATTAGTTATAGGTCCGTACTCCGGGCAATAATTTTTGTGAATTCGCCTGGAAGTCAGGAGTTTCTCTTCCGCTTAGCGGAATAAAACGCCTAAGATAAAGCAACTACTAACTGTTGGCTCAGACAAAGCAGACTACTGACAAGGTTGCTAACAGCCCACGACCAGCTTCCCCTTCTTATGGCTCACAGGTAGGTGCAGTCCCCGAGTTTCCGTCAACCTTATGTTCTACTTGAACCCGAATTGTAAGAAATTTGACTTACACGCTCATCTGCTGGATGATCTGTTTTTTACGGGAGACTCACCGGGAACCCGGCTGAATTCTCGTTTATGATGTCCTTAAACATTAGTAGTCGGGGTGTTTTCTTCATCATAGGTCTGCGAAATGGAAATCTTGAAATTACTGTGCACGAGCCTTCTGAACTATTCGAAGTCTCTGAAGAGAAACTTATTTTAAGTTCATTCTCGATGAACTTGCACATCCAGTTCTCGCTAAAGTTACCCTTCCGCTTTTCTGGTGTTCATAGATATCGCAAAAATCACAGCCAAAGAATCTGTTTGTTACATAAGTTGCTGGAAATTGGTAAACATGGAGAGGTCTAAGATAATACATATTCCGAACCCCAGCAGTCGAGCATTCAGATTCGGAATCCAATAAAAGATTCTTCCGATCGAGAAAACCCATTTTAAACTCCATTCAATCGAGAATCTTCGATTACTACAAAGGTGGCTGTGTGCAGCTCGATTGTTTATCCAACAACTATTGGCATCCAACTCAATTTAAAGTCCAACAAAAAAGGGAATAACACAACATCCACCCAGCCTAGTTGACATGTAGTGTGGTTCCAATATTCCCCACAAGAATGTCAGTCATCATCTAATAAGAGCGAAACTCGAGTCCAGTGCTTCCCTTTGGTGTGGACTCACCAGAATAACTAAACCAGAACAGGAGGCGACGGTTCAAACGAGAATGGTGCGAATATGAACATCTAAAAAATAGTGAGATCGCGTTTCACGTCAAAAGAACTGGTATCAATAAAACAAACTATAACTCACCGAGGAACACCAAGACTGTGCAACTCGGATTTGGCAGCAAAAATGCGAAGCCTAACATTGTTCTAGAAATGACCACAGCCAAAAGTGATATCATTGCATTGATAATCATTTTCAAACGGTTGTGTAGGATTTGGTGTTTATGAGCACGGTCCGCACACAACAGAGCAATTTGCTCCCCCTCTTCCGAGTTGACCACTAAACTGGGTTCAGTCTGATCTGGTGATCCTACGTTTGTAGTCATGACAGGCGGCTCTGTTTTCATTGACCAGGCTGTGACTCCGGCGAGGCACACACTCAAGACCGCCATTAGAAAAGCAATAAGAGCACTGCAAAGAGATGAGACAAACGAACGTGACCGGTGAAAGTGAACAACGTCAGGTGGGTGAGGTAAGAACATATGAGTTTGTGTATTGGTGATTAAATTTCAGGAAAGGTTAGGGTGTGTCATTCAAAACACCCTCTAATGGAAAAAATATTCCCTACTCAGCGAGCAATATTTGTTGGGAAATATAAATGAACTAAGAGGGCGGAAATCTTAGGAGAGGAGAGCACAAGTAATCACCATAGAGAGCATCGTTGTGGCTACCCTCTCTATCAATCCTTTCTTTGTACATTTCCCCCCAGAAAGTCAAATCTTTACAAATATACAGACTTGGCAAATAGTCAACTAAATGTTGGATTTCAGCCACCAAAAACGGAGGAAAATGAAAAAGGACCCTGACAAAATTCCATTATCCCCCTGAATTTCATCCCCATACACAGCACCCAAGAAACAGCTGAGAACATGATGTGGTGTTTGGGCTTGAGCGTTAAAACCAGTAGCGCTGGATGAAACATAATTTCTAGGAAAGACAGGAAGGCCAAAGGAAACCGCCGACCTCCGTAATCACATTCTGTATCTGTCTGGAAAAAGGCTGTACTGTTTTCTAGATCATCCTGTGCATATTTATGGAGGCAGTGAGGTTGCTATTCTTTGGGGAAGGAGGGGGTGAAAAAGGTTAGTCTTAAAACGTGCTGACACCGCCAGAGAGTCGACCAGAGGGGCGAGTGAACTCATGCTTCAGTCGTTCTTCTGGTCAGAATGGTAAAGGATCAATCAAGTTATCACTCATAAACAGTACACTATAGGCACAATGGTTCCAGCTGTTACATTTTCGATCACCGGGAAATTGGACGGTGCGGGAGATACGGCCAAGCCTTGGAGGCGATGGCATTTTAAGGTATTTCAGGAAATGGGTAGCTACGGTAGCTATGACGGACGGGTGCTATCGACTGCGCGACCGAACTATTTCTGCCAATGTCATTAAAAATTGGTGAGTTGAGTAACAAGGTCTTCATCCAGGGAGGCGGCAGTTGTCAGTCCGTCTAAATTTACTGGTTAGTGTTTCCATATTTCGTTGCTGTTACACACTGTCCACCTCTCGGTCGCTTCCAGTCAACACAGGGCAGGGCGAAAAGAGCTCTGCAAGGCAGATGGTCTTCTGAAATGCGGAGTACATATCCTAACCAGTAATTCATCTATTGCGGGAAAGTTTCTTCTTCCTAAGACCATCTGGTGTACATCAGCATTGCTAATCCGACATTCCCACCAGACGTGACCACTACTTCGGAGACACCGATGGTCACCCATCCTTTTCAGTCCCAGAATTGTAGTCTGTTGGAGCGTGTGCTGATACGACAAATAAACACCGTTTACCACATCAAACTGCACTGATCTTATTTGAGTCAAACAACCACAAGGATAACTGTTTATTGGGATCCAGTCCAGTAAGGCGCTTTTAGCCTTGGGGCTGAGTTCAACTCCCACACCGTAGAAACCTTGAGCCATTGCGTCAGGATCATTGGATACCCGGAGGGTGAAGTGTGGAATATCCGAGCTCGTCCTAAGCGGCTTGAGGTGCATGACCGAAATGGGGTCTTGTATGCTTATATCGAGAGAGGGAAAGGTTTCAACAAGGGATACCTGTTGCTCAGTTTGACATAGAATATGAACATGGAGGGTTGCAAAGTGGATCAGATCTTTCGAGGTTCCTAAGTTATTATTTTGGTCTATTTTTCCGGGCGAAGGTTTAGGAATGGAGCAGCGGTTAGCGGATAAGCAGATGGGTTGACCACACTGTATTGTTCGATGGGTGAACAGGGAGTGTGGGAGAAAACCAGTGAGTGAAGAGCTGAAAGAGTGAATGATACTTCCCGGTTGACCATGCCGAAAAAGGTGGTTTGATTGAGATACCTTAAATTGAGCCTTTGGACCAAAAGTCTGATCCACAAGGCAGAAAGAAGATGTAGGATTTTGTTCGGGGACCATGCCCATAGCATCCGACTTAAAAGTCAGACTCGCGAGGCAACGGACATTAGGGTTTTCTTTGGGAACCCTTCCCGGAGCTAATGAATGACCCGCCTGTCTGAAGAAGGTCAGCCTGGCCCGAGTGATCGGGGAGTAAGGCATTGATGCCTGACTCCTGAAGCCGCTGCGCACAGCAGGTGCCTTTGGAGCAGCACCAGACTCTGGTTTTGAAAGCATTTCGGCCATACTGAATAATGCGCCGGTGGTCACGGTCAACCGTTGGGCGATCGGAGTGTGTGGTTTTTCGGGTGAAACTTTTCTAACCCGTCATTCCTCGGAGGGAGACAACATCGTTTCTTCCGTGAATATGGACATGCCGTAGAAACATCTCACTGACCTTATACTCCTATCACAGAGGATAGTACGACTTTACTACTACTATCATTTATTTTTGAAGAGCATGGCCACAAACCTAAAAAATGAATGCAAGCGATGAGTGCGAAAGAGTAACAGGAGAATATGGGAGAAAAGAGAGAAACGTCTCATTCGAAATCATGGCAAAGACAGTGCGGAGATTCGCTGTTCTTCGTCAGGCTGTTCCTCATTGGCTTTCCTGGCATGGTTGAACCTTAGGAACTGAGTTACAACCAGCATAGCCCACAGGAACGTTGCAGCACAGAAGTCCAACCACCAGTACAAGGTGATAGCTTTCAATCGGGAATGGTGAGAGATGAAGAGATATCATGAAAAACATCCTGGCACACTGAATTGAATGATTAATTTAACCCCCTCTTTCACGACGTAACGATAGTCTGATGAGTGCATTTTTTCAACCCTTTCCTGTGTTCGCCCGAGAATTAAGCACATGCTGAACGCCTTGTCCCCAACGGACATGGCGTACACAAGCCTGTGAGTCGAACTCTCGTCTGTTTTGGCTGACTCAACCGCAGGGACGTAAACACGGCATTCCTACCCTGTAAGCCCGATATGACGTGAGCGAAGCCGGGTCTGGCGGTGGTTCATCACCGGTCCGGATACAAGCCAAAGATCGAGAACACATTAATGTCAGCTGACTCAATGCGCCGTGGCGAAATTAAATGGAGCGGGGTTGAAACCTATCGGGACGACGGTGAAGCATACCGGACATGGAATAAACTGTCTTAGCTGTGCTTCCTGAGGCGGATAGGAAGTTATCCGATAGAATCATCTAAGATTATGCAAAATATTTCATACCTCGAAATAACCCAACCTCAACCAAACCATCACGCTAGCTTTACAGAACATACAGCAGTGTGTGAAGATATGAAGTGTATCCTGACAGGAAATATCGTAGAGAAATGCAAGTGGGACAATTTCATGAACGTCGCAGCACGAGGGTTCCTCCCACTGATAGCCGTTGCGTATGGAAAACACTTTGTTAGCCCGTCTCACAGAACTCACACTCACTACCTCCAAACTCAAAGAGTGCATTTAGGGTAACTCCGCTTCAACTGAACAACCTGAGAAGCTTCAGATGACAGATGCAATGAATGCACAACCTATCTAAGGGTGCTGACTGCTGCTGAGGTATGATACACCTCGATGCGTGTTAGATGTCACTAAACCATGACGCAGTAGGTTAAAAATGCATGACCAAAAAGGCACAGGAATGTAACAGAGTAAATATTATCGCATGATGATAGCATGCATGTTAAATCGATGAAACCTGGTTATCGTCTTCATACCCAATATGGTAGGTCGTGATCCACTGTTGGTTTGACAAGTAATAATGCCTCAGCTAAGTGACAAACGACGTCACGAGATGGATTTATTGTAAAACTTCCCGAAATCAAAGGTACAAACTGCCATCTGTCAAACCAGACAGTGGCTACTTAGACCCGACAGTGATCCACAGTTTAGGGGGGAGGGGAACGAGCCGCATGGTTACCACAGCATGTTCCCTAAACTCACGAACTCCTCCACGGCGCAGTTAATATTTTCAATCAACTCCAAGATGCGACGATCTCCTGTGCTGCAACCGGCTAATCTGGTAAACTTGAGTAATAAAGGTTTGTCAACTTTAATGACATTGCAAAAAACCGAAACTCACGGAATAAACACAGACACGTTGCATGACCGTGTGTCACTGAGGTGTATGTTGGTAACCTCTATTGCATAGATGGTCACGGATTTGTTCGCTGAGCTAAACAATTTGGATGCAGATGTTTCAGGATGGCTCGAAGTCAGTTTTGTCTTTGCCTAGCATGGGTTTCACGTCAGCAGTATGCATGTGTTGCCGGTCTGGGTTGATGGTTGGTTCGGCGGTCCCACTGGTTCGTGCCTCAGCCTGTGTTGGTCTTCTTGGTAAGAGATCGAGAACGACAGACCATGCCTTATAATGGCTACAATTTGCTCATGTATCAGAGATGCATAGCTCAATCAGTCTATCCATCGCTTGTTAGAGTTGGTGTGACTGCCTTCCTCCACTTCTTGTCCTTTATTCAGTTTTCGGTCTATGGACTCTTTATTGTGATAATAGTACTTGGGTTCCAACAGATTCTTGGTGTGCAGAAGGGCGATCCGTTTGTTTTCTCGACAGATCAACTCCTCATAAGGTCGATAGAAGTTATTTGGCGGTCCGCTACAAGTTTCACCGTTCGTGGGCTCATCAGGTAGACGAGGCACCCGAGTTTTCATCTTGGGCACCAGATTGCACGTAAATGACGAAACACACTCACTTTCGCATTACATTGATGATAACCAGACACACAAATAAAACTCTAGTTTACGACAGTTCTCAACGGAATGTGCTGCACATGATTCACTTGGCACGACATTTTCTTGAGAGAATACACATATAACGACTATCCGTTTGGTGTTTGCCTTTGTTGGTGCTGCTGTTGCTGAGATACATTCTTCAGGATCCTGTGGTGCTGCAATGTATTTCCGCTGTCCGGAACAGGGTTTGAATACAACTACTGTAATGGTTCACCGAATATAACAATGTAGCAGTCAAGTATTTGGTCCGTAGGTCTAAACGGAAACCTCTCATTTAAGACATTCCTCAAGTAGATGTGATTCAGCTAAGTTTCACCCTCAACACCAAGCTAATTCGCAAATGGGTGTATTTCGTCAGCTGCGTACTGTGTGATATTCGAGCAAAACATGGAACCTCGTTCTTGATCGGTTTTTCAATGACAGGGATTGCAGCTTTATGTCCACACCTTCCTTGCCACTCTAATAAAGCGCTCTATCTTCCTGGTTATAGGTTATTTGAGTGCCAGAATTTAGTAGGTGTGCACTGTTGTTTATAATACCATAGTAAGAGAAACCAAGTATTGAAAACACCACATTAACTATTTGTTGATCATGAAACGTGACTGACATGTTGCCATTAGAGGATGAGCTGTTACAAAGGAGGTACTGTAATGTGAACCAAATATCAGGCACGGATAAACCGCTTTTTTCCTTGCCCCGGTATGACCTTGCATGTTCTGACGCAAATAGTGCCTTCGTCGACGTAAGCGTTCGACTTTCCATAATGACTAAATGGCACGGGATGTGAGTATTGTTTGATATTTTCTCCCACGATACATTATATATGAGAGAGCTTATTGACCTCTAGATAGCAAGGTGATCCATATAACCTTCAGTGATCATTTTTCGATAGTCGATAGAGTAGTGTCATCGCACAGCTGTGGTTAGAGCTCATGTCGGTTATTTAGCAAAGGTGTTATACAACGAGGGCTTTTCAACCTAAAGCTCAAACAATCCTTACGTTATAGTTTTTGTTAAGCAGAAGACTGAGTCGGTCGGAAAACAAAGCTCTCAATTCGGAGAAACAGAAACGGGGAAGTGCCATAGCAGTCATGCTATCAGTACCGAGCCTGGTTTGGCTTCGGCAACAGCGGCTAGGTCGAGAATGTTTTTTGTTTCGGTGTAAGGTGTGTCTGTGAAGGATTGGTGTTCGAACGACGAGAAAAGGGAGTGTTTTCTGGTGAAGCGGACCAGGGGCATAGCACCAAGCACTCTCAAACGGATCTCTTACATCCGTGGGTTCGTCTTAGATCACTCTGCTAAAACTCGCCGATGGACGCACATCCACCACTCACTCCGTTATTAGCACCAAGTTAGTCGGTGCGGTGGGTTATTCTTTGTGACCTAGGTTTAAGTCTGTTTTAGGTATTCTTAGAAAGAAGTGATACATTTTAAACATCAAACCAACAATGCTGTTTTCTTAATCACCTCAGGGAGAGCATCAGGGGAACAGTGGTGATTGTTGGCGGCTTACACGAAATAACGCTTGAAACCAAATAACCCAGCTCACTGAACAGACCATCGAGTACACTGATTTTCACGTTCTTTTGGGACGGTTTTACGACATCAACCAAAATACCAAACCTGCAACCAAGATACCATATCTCTTTTGTGGAAAAATGACTCGGCCAACATGGGTCGGAAAAGACGGATGGGAATTCAAGGTGCGACGAAGTAAGAGCCAACTTTAAAAAAATATACGTTCCCCGCGATGCACTTGTTACACGGGGACCAAAAAGCATTAATTAAATTTTCCATATAATACTAAAGCGAATTCCAGACCACCTCGAGTATGAAATCCAATTCACACGGTCGACAAAGCAATGGTTGCCCGAGTGAATAGATCAATATTGACTTAACACAGAAGCACCTTTTTATGAATGTGGTTGGAGCACGTATGCACCCTGGATTGACATTGTTTGAAGCTCCGTGGTAAAAAGGAGGTAAAGAGCCAGGTGCCTGATAATCCACATCTCTTAGTTGGAGTACTAGTTGCCCATTGAACGTGAAATAGATTGTTATTGATTTTGACTCACTTGTTCAAACGTCCACAATCTTCAAAATAAGGTCGGAAAGAGCAAACCGAGTTCAGAAACTTCCATTACAGAAGAATGTGATTGCTAACATTATTGACGTTTTATTTGTGCGCGGGAGAGTTGTAATCCGTTAACCTAACGAACTGCTACAGATTAACACATGTTTTAACTCAATACTTGATTCCATTGGAAGGACTGACTAGACAGAACGGAGATTCACGCACTTTGTCAGAAAAAAAAACTTTTCTACTCGAGGAGCTCGCCCACGCAGCTCAAACCTCAATCACATAGCCTCATACTCTAAACGATACCTTCATTCCAACAGAGAAATCCGTAAGCGAGTTCTGTAAGAATTGAACAGAGCCCAAAAAATTAGGTAACGCCCTCTTATAATTCGCATCCCTTGAACGAGATGCTTTCCTAAGGTCAGTTCAGCTTTACATCAGTAGAATTTCGGACAGAAGTGAGATCATCATCAGCATGACATCAGTGTTCAACACCGATGTTTCACTGCCGTACAATCAAGATTCATTTGAAAGTTTTATTGTGGAGAAAAGAATAAAGGTGGACGGGGGAGACACTTAGTGCTAGTTTACTACAATCATTCCGAGATGCACATACCTGCAGACACTCATTCAAGCAATATGGATAAAAACTGACAAGAACACCACTGACAGCGCTAGGCAGCCATATCTTGCACTGTCTCCAAACAGACGCAGTGGAGATCACGTGAGTACAACCGACACCACCCAAACATTTCATAATGTTCTTCATACCCCTCTGCCAGGTCAAGGGTTGGCCACCTCATCGCTTCCACCACTCTGAGTTGGGCATGGAAAACAGCACTCTCTTCGGCAAACGATGGCTAGGCATACGCAGCACATGTCCTAACAAAAGCAGCTTCTGGTGCCGGATACATTCTTCAATGAAGGTACCCGTTACACAACCGAAAACTCACTTCCTAATTGCCTCATTACGAATTCGCCGACACCAATCCACACGAGTTATGGTTCTGAGACAATGATTGTCGAACACCTGAAGACGTCTCAGTTCCGCTGCTCAGGCAGGCTAAGTCTTACACCCATACAACAAAACAGCCCGCACTACAGCTTGATACACACGTTCCTTGAGATTCAGGGACACACCACTCTGATTCCATAGGTGTCTCAAATTAACAAACGCGACCCGGACCTTGCAGATTCGTGCATTGACCTAATCTGTCTCACTATAATCAGAACTAACAACTTCTAAATTGAACCAAGGAGATACTGAGTGTCAACTTAACCCTGCGATTTTGAGCTTACTAATCCACTTTATTTATGATGACTAGGCCTGTGTAGTAGCAAAAATGTTGGTTTTTAAGCGGTTTATTGTGACTCCTAAAGCGTTATGGGCAGATACATAAAGAATCCAAGACAAAAAGTCCGCCAAAAATTTCGAACCGCCGAAAGCCCGATAAAATACCCCCAAATCTTGCAATCAAGGCTCCTGTTGGAAGAAACTGGCCAGCAAAGACCATGTAAAAATAGTTCGGCTCCGATATTAGCAACGTAAAGCTCCTTAGGAGTTTCTTTCGAGCAATCTTCATCACCCCTTTTTTGACGAGGCAGGTTTACGATGAGCAGAAGCATGGTCAGTCTGAAACCTATCACATGGGGTAGGGAGTCGTATACTTTCATGTACTATCCAGGGATTTAACGTCAACATAGGTCCTGACTACCTTGTCACACTACGTAAACCAGTGAAAGGTAAACAGTAGTCAGGAACCAAGACAAGAGTGGTCCAGGAAGGATACGAAAGCGGAAAAAGTGAATACACATCTGACATCTTGTTCTATTCGGATATGACTGACATTCCACACGTCATATAGATAAGGTAGTCAATACCAATTCACGTGACATGAACCGCCTCACCGAAGGGTGAATGACACTGATAAGTTAGTCCAAATGCTGATCAATCGTCTATAGTCGCACAGAAGGCTTCAAACTTCCACCCATAAGGATCCAGCTTTTGAACTCCGTCGGGATTGGTAAGAGGTGAACGGCTGATGATACCACACATGGATGAGACAGTTGTACAACAGGTCTCGGATGCCGAGCCTGGGTCTACCTCAGATGAAATCCGCATCTGACAGAAGAGATCACTTTCATCCTGATTTAAAACTACGCGGTCCGATTCCACTCAATTTCAATTGCTCCTATACAGAGTTGGGCTGATTGCAGGAACAGCGGTCCTCCTGACTCTGGTGGTTGCATTTCAACTATTCACTTCTGCTTTATTACCTTATCAAAACGGAACAATAACAAATGAAATAAATTGGGTACATTATTACTATGCATCGGAGGGTGAAGCGCCACGAAGCAGTATGCATTGGAGTTGCCTATCTGGGTTGAGATAATGTGAATGGAGTTAGTTACACTACACTCCAATGGTTGTTGGATTTCATTCTGCCCAGAAGCAAGGTAAGAGCAGTTGAAACCGAGCCAGTTCACACAGAAAACCTCAAACAGACAGACATTGTCTGGTTACCAGAGTTCATACCACTATTGTTGTGGAATCACGAGATTAACTGGATGAAATATCCCGCGGATCAGAATGCATGCTCCAAGAAGAGGCTATCGGTGACAGCAGTATTGGATACTGAAAAACCCTTTACTTGGCATAGCACATAACTGTAGACTTCCATCAAATTCCAGGGGTCGAGATGGCTCAGTGGTAAATGAGCGAATTTACTAACCGGAAGGTCCATGGTTCGAACCCGAGCTCTGCCTCTCGACTTCACTATCTATACTTGGGCAACCAGGCAGTATCCCAGCTCTCGTTCATCCTTCTGGAGGCGTTGCAGTTAGGCACCGAAAGGGTGCTACAGCTGAACGATTTTTTGATTTCCAAAGCTCCAAGAAGAGGCTATCGGTGACAGCAGTATTGGATACTGAAAAACCCTTTACTTGGCATAGCACATAACTGTAGACTTCCATCAAATTCCAGGGGTCGAGATGGCTCAGTGGTAAATGAGCGAATTTACTAACCGGAAGGTCCATGGTTCGAACCCGAGCTCTGCCTCTCGACTTCACTATCTATACTTGGGCAACCAGGCAGTATCCCAGCTCTCGTTCATCCTTCTGGAGGCGTTGCAGTTAGGCACCGAAAGGGTGCTACAGCTGAACGATTTTTTCCCCGATTTCCAAACCTCCTTCTGTGCTAACACCAAATAAATTAGATTTGACAACCGAAAGAGACGAATGTGAACGCTTTGAATGACTGAAATATCAATAGTGGGTTATTCCAAACAACTGTAGAAATACTCGTAGGCACCGAAGCACTGTATTCTCGACCCTTGGCGCCTCGTTGCTCATAAGTATCAAAAGGACCTCCCACATTCAACTGACCATAATCCGAAACGACCGGCAAAGTCAGTCTCATCGCAAGATTTTACTCCTCTCCAGCTCTATTGAATGCTCCAACGCGAACTTACTACCCTATATTTGAGTTGGCACTCAAACTATCAATCCTCTGCTTTTGATCCGCATTCACAGAAAGCCGTACATTTCCTCGTCGCCGCTATTCCAACCGATGACTCCGAAACTCCCCCTCGCTGTCAAGATGTGGTTTCTCAGTGTCAGCACCACCGAGGCAAGCATGCTTATCTCATGAACTCAAGCTTCCGAACATGATGTCCACCTTTGCTCTTTTTGTCACTTAGCAACTTTCAAACGCCACTGACAGACAAAAATCCCCGACGCTGTTCCTTAGGATGTCTGCAATGGAAAACTCTGTCTACCGTTTTTAACATATTTTGACAGCCCCCAAATTTGAGTACCTTAACTGACGTTTACCTGTCATCATCATCATCAACGACAGCATGACATCAGTGCTCAACACCAATGCTTCACTGCCGTACAGCCATGACTTATTTGAAAGCCTTATTGTAAAGAAAAGAATAAAGGTGGACGGGGAAGGGACTTAGTGCTAGCTATACTCCTCTGCCAGGTCATGGGGTGGGCCCCTCTCTGTTTACGCCACTCCGAATTGGGCATGGAAAACAGTCCTCTCTTCGGCAAACGATGGTTCGGCATACGTAACACATGTCCCAACCAACGCAGCTTCTGGTGCTGGGTACATTCTTCAATGGAAGTACCCGTTACATAACCGAAAACACGCTTTCTAACTGCCTCCTTACTGATTCGCTGACACCAACCCACACGAGCTATGGTTTTGAGACAACGATTGTCGAACACCTGAAGACGTCTCTGTTCCGCTGCTCGAATAGGCCAAGTCTCACAGCCATACAGCAAAACAGCCCGTACTGTAGCTTGATACACTCGTCCCTTCAGATTCAGGGATAAACCATTTTGACGCCATAGGTGTCTCAAGTTAGCAAACGCGGCCCGATCCTTGCAGATTCGTGCATTCACCTCATCTGTCACACTACGATCAGAACTAATACAACTTCCAAGGTACTTAAAACGCTCCACAACTTCCAGTACCTCTCCCTGGATCGTAAGGTCGTGTTCAGTGACTGCACGTCCACAAGCTTGACCTTACACTTTGTGGGTGCAAAGTGCATATCAAAGGACGGGATGACTTTGGTCAGTTCATCCAAGAATACTTGCGCCTTCTCCTCCTCTTCGAACATGAGAACGATGTCGTCTGCATATTCCAGATCGACAAGGTTTTCTTCACTGGCTATTTGAACACCAGGGTTTTGGAGACCCTCCAGCTTTCGTCTCATTATTTCATCGATCACAAAGTTAAAAAGGAATGGAGAGAGTGGGCATCCCTGACGGACACCGCTTTGTGTGCGGAAGCTTTTGGAGAGCTCTCCGTACACTGTACAAACCTGTATCTACGTACATTATGGTGTCCGCACTTTGTGATGATAGTTTGGGTCGTTCTCTTGTTCCTATATGAATCCCTGTTGCCTCACATTTAACGCATTTGGCTCCGGACTATCAGTTCCTCTGTCTCTCGTTAACCATTCATGTGAGCAGACATATTGAGTCAAAAGATCGAAGTGGGGCACCTCAACCAAACCCCCTTGCAGCTCTTCGCTCACCGGCCATCCCCATCCATCGAATGATGCAATGCGATCAACTCATCCGCAAGCACCCTAGCAACCGTTCCATGTCTCAACCATCACCCAGAAAAGTAAATCAAAATAATCAATTGTTTGCCGCAAACGATCTGATCCACATTGCAGCCTTCAAATGTCAAATGGGCAACAGACATCTCTCATTGAAACCTCACCTTCTCTTTGTTGATGTATGTTTTCTCCGAAACACATAAACTACCCCACTTCTATCGCGCACCTCAATCCGTACACTTCTCAGTCTTCGGGTATATGGTGACACTGATGCAATTGCTCCTGTTATCTGTGTTGCGAAATTCGCATTTGGGCCGAAGGCTGAAAGTGCTTCATTGGACTACATTCCAATAAACTCATCTCCGTATTGTGCGGTTGTGTGGCTCATTGAAGATCAACACAAACTGATCCGGTACGCGGAGTTCATTAGTCGGACCAGCATGCGCCCTGACAGAGTGCAATTCTTCTCCAGATCTCTCGCGACTCCACTGGTCAGCAAGAACAATCGATTGAAAACAACGGAAATAGTTCTGCGACGGATTATACGGACGCGCCAGTTGAACAACTAAACCAAGAATAAACATAATTAGGTGGCATATTCGGAGTCGACGCTAAGTGTACAGAAAAAGGAAAACGACTGTTTCAGTGTGTTGACCAGCGTCTGTTCCTTGCATGTACAAACTTTCAAAGAAAACATTCATCTCGGTTTACCTAGAGACCACCAACTGCAACAGTCACGGACTCATTTGGACCATGTAGCAGTACCGATGCAGAGCCGCAAATTAAAGATTTCCACTATTTCTAGGGTGTGCGACTCGACTCCGATTATACGATTGTGCGGCCTCGGTTATCATTTCGCCTTCCGTCAACATCACACGTACCGAAGTACAGTAATTCCATTCACCATATTAGATAAATTCCAGAAACTGAAGAGTATCAAGCTAACCTGGCTGGAAAGCTACTGGAATCGCATATCAATTAGAATGACGAACAGTGCTTGGGGGTTGAATGAAATCGAGTTTGAAAAGTTATGCTTTCAAAAATGTCAGTTCAAGACATCCGAACGAAAACTGGATATCGTCGAGATAAACGAAAATCTCATTGTGTCATAAAAGCCATACTAGCAACTGGCATTTTCACCGAAGACCGAACAATCAAGAGCTCCAAGAACTTCAGAACACTTGTAGATTGTTAAGACACAGGGAGCAGGCTGCGGCCAACAGCCACGCCCTATTTTAGCTTCTTTAATCAACTGACAACAAGAAGACGAGTATCAGCGAAAAAAGACGGAACGGAAATTTACCACCAAAATAATGGTCTTCAGCGATAGACTGAACACTTCAAAGGACAGTTCAGCTGGCCGCCTATATTACAACCGAAACAACCCAGATTGCCTGAGTGGAACTTCGGTACCAGGTCACTGTGAGCAACAGAAATCCAGCGTGACATATCACTTCTTCAACGTGACAACGCACCTGGCATGGATGGTTTGCAACTCGCACACTACAAAGAAGATGGCGAGGTCCTGGCGAACAGGTTGACGACCTTACTGCGGATGATTGGGGGCAAAAACAGAATAATAGTGGAACGGGTTTGCTAAACAGTCACCCCAGTCTTAAAAAAAGGGAAAGAACTTCAGACGAAAACCATCGCGGCATCAGTATGGAAGCCGCCGCATCTAAGGTGCTATCTGGCATAAGTTTGCGCAGGGTTGATCGACTATCGCGAGAGAATCGTGAGAATCAAGCTGAGTTTCGCTCTGGTCAAGGATGCATCGACCATTTCATTATCTTGGGGCAAGATCATGGACAGCGCCACACATTCAAACATCCCATGTTGGTCGCTTTTCTGGATATGAAAGCTGCTTTTGAGTCCGTTGGTCGTCGGAAAATTTGGTGGTGTTTAGCGATCAAGGGTGTTCCAAATTTATATCCCTTATAGGGGCTTTGTATGTGGACTCCTGTGGGCGCGTACGAGTATACGGGAGCTTTAGTCTGAGTTCACAACGGCCAGAGGTGTTGGAGAAGGCTGCCCTCTCTCACCTTTCCTCTTTAATTCTGGCATTGATGTGCTGCTTGAAATTTCTCTACCTGCCTCTGAAACTTCGGGGATCGAAATGCTTCGAGGATTTTTAATCACAGACACTGAGTGCACGGATGATATTGCTATCCTTAGTTCAGATCCTTCAAAAATGCAAATATTTCAAGTAACCTAAATAATTCTGCTGCACAGTTTGGTATGCACTTCGCGCCTGCAAACTGTAATGTGCTGCTGCGAGGCTGGGTGACATCAAACCTAAACCTCAGCCAATCGACGTGGTAAATAAATTTGTCTATCTGGGAAGTTGTATGAGTTCCAGTGGACTGGTGGGAGATGAGATTACTTCCAGAATCGAGAAGGCCTGGATAGCTTTTGTCAACCTCCGACATCTGTGCCGCCGACGTGACGCCACTTTCTCCGTCAAGGGCAGAATTTATACTGCGGCACTGCGAGCAATACTTCTTTATGGGTCAGAAACGTGGCGTCTACGCGCAGAGGAAATATGAAAAATGTTAGTGTTTGACCATCGGTGTCTCCGAAGCATTGGTCGAGTCCGTTGGAAATAACTGATTGGTAATACTGAGGTACGTTAGATGGTCCTAGGAAGAAGGAACTGGGTTACTCACGTTTCATAAGGCTACGCTGGCTTGCATATGTGCTCTGCATACCAGAGCCCGTCTGCCTTGCAGAGCTCTTTTCATCCAGCGCTGTGCTGAGTGGAAAAGACAGAGGAATGGACATGACAACTGAGTAAGGAAACACTAACCAGTAAACTAGGCCGAGTCGACAACTGCCGCTTCCCTAGATGGGGACGCCGGGACGCAACTCACCAATGGTTGTGCAGTCAGCGGCGATCACACATCAAAGCTATCCCCTTCAATGCGTAGCTCCTGGTTCCCCAACTCACCAATGGTTGTGCAGTCAGCGGCGATCACACATCAAAGCTATCCCCTTCAATGCGTAGCTGCCTGGTTCCCAAACAAACTGAACATCCCATCGCCTACGAGGCTTGTGTGTCCCACACTGCCACACTTTTCGTTGATGGAAACTGTAGCAGCTGAGACCAGTACACCCATAGTATATGGTTTATAGCTGATGTAGTGAAATAACTGATGTGAGCTCTGGCAGAAATAAGCTCAGCGTTGCGGAGATCATCAATTCTGGCTTGTTTACCATGTTTGGGAATAGACTTGCAAATGTTTCGTGACCATACGAGGAGACAGTGTCAGCGTCACCCGAACGTGAGCTGAAATAAACTTGTTCCATAATTAGATTTCAAATGTGGACACAACTTAAGCAGATCCCACTGAATGGTGCATATTTTATTTTCATAATCATAGACGCAAGTGAAGTAAAGTAAACACTATCAACTACCAGGACGAAAAAGCCATACTTGCAAAGTCCCACTTGTTCCGGCGACCAGCTAAACGGTTTGGCCATTAGATAGAGAAATAAGTAATTGCCTTCCGGTAGCAACACAAGGTTGATTGAGAATATCACCAAAAGCGCCAAGATCGACATCGGATTGTGAGTGGACAAGATCTAGCAGAAAAAATGCAAGGGTATTTTCCTTGATAAGCCTCGCAAGATTTCAAACAGGCTTCAGCAAATGAGGATGAACATTTGATAAGAGTAACAAACGTAACCGGGGTTGCATTTACATCCAACCATATATGATCCAATTGAGCATGAAATGAAAAAGTTGGCAGGTGGACAGAGTTTATTACTTTCTGATCCAAATTACGATAGTTCTATGTTCACACTATTTATTCCCTACAGGATTACCATGGTTGTCGATGTGTTTCATCGTATGTGAAAAGCCAACTACCTCAAATTTTCAATGGAAAGTGACCTTTTACTATTCTGAGGCCACTAACATTTTTTGAGCATAATACTCGGAATCTGCGAACAGTGCTAACATTTCAAGTAAGTCTATTTTTGAGTTCGTCGTCTGAGACTAGGTCAAAATATGGTGAAGTAGTGCTCGAGTAAACCTTTGGACTCATCAAAGCTAGTGTTCGCCGCGCCTAAACAGTGAACTTTCATTCTCTCAACATAGGATGGTTTAGTTGAAGTTATACGTTGATTCGTGAATTCTAACGTCATTGACGTAAAACGCGCCAAGGATGCCTCGCACTTAAATTGAGTTACTTTCCAATATTACGAAGGACCTTTCATTGGTAAGATACTATTCATAGACTTAACCGAAAACTCCTATAGGATCGACTAAAATATTCGCCTTTTTGGGATCTACGATAGGTTTCCATCAATTCCAATTAGTACAAGAAAACTGAACGGCACATACATGGGGTAACGCACTGGTTTGCAAATTGAGATAGTGCACACGGGCTAAGGTTGATTTGCAAAGGAATGTTTGACTCCAAATATGTCCAATTCGGTGTGCACGTATGCGTACCTATTTTATGTACCCGGACAGTGGGTAGTCACCAAAAAGGAACCAGAGTGCACCCGGCACATGCCAACACCCATCACTTGTTGGTATTTCTCAGTGCCACAGATCATGCAGTCTTCTAGTCTCATACGTTTGGGATCCACACACAGACAAACTACCTGCAGCGGTCATATACCGTAATAACCACATAACTAAACGAATGAGGCAAGACAGATTCACTCACCGATGTTATACTTCTCAACAGTGATTTGAACTTGGCAAGCAAATCGCTAGGTGTGGGACAAATGTTCGACCGACCATTTACGGGTGCATTGGAGGGGACAAGTGTAGCGTCGTTCGAGAGTGGAATGACGAGAGGTTTTCCTGTCTCGGGAAGTATCCAAATGAAAATTACAGAGAAGCAAAATACGCCTAACATGCACAGCTGCGATTCAATAAAACCGTAACGTTCCACAACCGAACCTGGAGAAAAGAAAAAAATCTACACAGGGTTTGTGGAAAAACCGATAGGAAAGATAATAGAGGTGATGGATCGTTGGTTAAACAACCGGATACCTGTCGGACCGTTTCGCCTCTTACACTATTTGCATTTGAAGTCCGTGTAAAACCTGACTCTGTACCACTGCGTCTACCCTGAATGGAACTAATTAGTGGCATCCCTCACGAGGCTCTCTTAAATTCCCTCTGTTGCATTTAATAACAATAGAAGCATGGAGCACAAAGAATCAAAAGAATCATTGTCCCTGCTTTTGGAAAAGCGCTGGATACTGTTTCCGAAACACATCTTACCGTACAAGAGAGCGAGGACAACGAAAACGAAAAACTCACCGATAAAACCGTTAGCTGCAGCCATCCCTAAAGCCATCGTACCGTCAAACGCGCCCAGAATAACCAAACGACGTCGTTCTTGTCTTGTTCTTTTAGCTATTTCATCCGGCGATAAATTAACCTTTGTGTCGATCGAAGTACTTGTCACATCTGTCAAGCATACATTAACTTGCATGATGAAACAGATCGCTCCACCCCCCAACAGCCCAGAAAAACAGGATCCTAAGATTGTCAGTGACACGGGCAAACGCAGAAAGATTATAAGTGCTGATGAGGGAAGTAGAAAAAGCGCGAAATTATCAGGTTAATTACAGTGTGACAAAATACCTCGTAAAAATTGAAGTCAACAGTGCAGATAGACTGACAAAACCTCTGGTTTACCGATTTCTCATGGAGAAAATGGGTAAGTTTCATTTTTACTCAATGGGACTGCAAAAACTGTGACGAATTAATCGAGGCCATTATATAATTGCCCACTTACAAAAAGACCAGCCTCAGACGAGACTACTGGTTAGATGGGACCACTCTTGGTTGACCTCTTGAATCGCACTCAATGAGTCAAGTTCCACATAAAAAAGACCGCTCTTTCTAGGCCTTATAAGATGGCATCTCCCGGGGTGAATGACTACGTCAGGATATGGCCTTTAAAATAGAAAGCAGGGCAACTGCACACTAACCGCAAACCAAGGAATAAAAAAATAAAAATTGTCCCTTCTAAACAGGGCAAACTTATGTTAAAAGACCCACAAAATATTTTATGTATCATCATCAACATCATATTCAGCTGTAAAATCGGTCTCCGCCGTCATAGTTTCGTTCGCTGATGATCTGGGGTTATAAGATTAGATAGTTAAGCAATGAAGGCGGTAGCTATATACTTGATATATGAACTTATAAATGTCAACAGATATTTCATTAAGGAGAACGGCAGCTTTCAATTCAAGAAAGACAACCCTTGTTGGGTTCTGGAAGCAATGCCCTTGTTCCAGCATCTGTCAGAAGTAGAAAATGTGGCCGATGTATCCCTTTTTAATAGGTAAGCCAGCGTGGTTTTCACGAGTTTTTCTCTCTCTGCGTGTTGAGTAGACCTCCGGAACATAAGACCAGCGAGCATCTTCAATGCCACACCAACCAAACTAGTACCACGGTGGTTTCCACACAACGTGCGCGTACCCTTTTCGAAGATAGGAATGATTGTCGATGTGCCTCATTCTGCGGATAATTTCTCTTCGCTCCATATAGAAACAGCAAGTCTTGTCAGACGTGTAACCAAGGGTTCCCCACCTTCTTTGACACAAACTATCCGGTCCTGGTGCCTTTCCACACGTCAACACGGATATTTCGCACTTTATTTTTATCTTCTGACGAACAATGAAGGTTGGCATTCCATTCACCCACACGCATTGTCTACAGGGCCTGTGTTGCCGACTAGCTAAACTGATCTTCGAAGTGTTCGGCCCATCTTTTCAATTGGCATTTCCCAAGTGAATTGTTGAGCTGCCTTTCACTCACCATTCAACTGACACAGCTTTTTTTCCACAAATCGACCATGTTATGTGGTACAGGGTGAGACGCTTTCTTGTGACAAAGACCTTCTTCATCTTTTGAGCCTTCATTTTCCACTAAAGATCTCGGCCTTTCCCTAGACTCTCCACTAGTTTGCACTCGAGGGATTTGCGTACACTATCGTAATCGTTACCTAACCGTACGAATTTCATAGCATCAACCAGGATTGAGGAATTCGACGATATCCAGCAGTTATCTAATCGTATCGGAGAAGTCGGACAGAGAGCTTTGAACGTGGCGATCATAACTACTTTCACACCTTGTCAAGCTTCATCCACGAGGCACATCCATCCTGGCCATCTTGAATCGCCTCAAAGCCTCCTGGCGGTCGGCCGGTGTGTCGGACACCGCCTGAAGAGCTTCCTTCGCGGCGAACCAGTCCAGCCTTCGAGGGCCCCTTCTGGCCGCATCCAGGTCCGCTTCGCCCGGCCGCCTGAAGAGCTTCCTTCGCGGCGAACCAGTCCAGCCTTCGAGGGCCCCTTCTGGCCGCATCCAGGTCCGCCTTCGCCGGCCTCTGAGGAGGGTCTTCATGGCCGCCAACTTACCCCGGTCGGTCTCCAGTCCAGCGCCCCCTGCAACATCCTCGAAACCCTCCAGATTAATTACGCATGCTTCACAGTTTACACCGGTTAAACTATGTACTCTGCATGCCAAGGGATTGACCGTCTAGCAGAGCTCTCTTTATCCAGCCCTGTGCTGAGTGAAAGTGATTGAGAAGTGGACGCTGTAGATATACAGTCATCGGTTCTATTGGGTTCTGAGTTGACAGCACGTGAAACCAGTCTTTTGTCACCATGCCTGATCCCCTGCGCGATGCTTTCACATATTTCATAGGACAGCCGACGTGATGATCTCCTAACGTAATCTATTCGACGACAGCAGATAAAGGCAAAGAAAAACCTCACCGAAAAAGAACAGGTGCGTATCGTCATTTGTCTGACGCCTCCGGCCTGGTACGATGTACAACATACTAGCTGCCGCACCAGATAATGGATAGAACACACATACACACAGACAGGGATTCGAAAATGCAAATCACACAGCAATGTTAGTTCACTCTCAATACCTGAACATGCAGATTGATCATATTGATTCGTGGACACTCAGTTGCATCGACCAAAGTACGATGCGAAGCAAACCGTTAGGAAATTCAATGTCATTTTTAAGTAGTAAAAAACCCACGGCACTCACCAAACATACAGCTACACATGCTCTGTCCGAGTAGCGTCAATCCCAGGGCCAATCGACGTCCGCGCTGATCAGATAGGCGTCCAACGATGACAGAAGGGAATATGCCCAAAGCCAAGGAGACCCAAACAGATGTCGATAAGAGACGAGCTGCTTTTGCTTGTGCCTCTGCTTCTTTGCTACGGTCTTGTTCAGCAGATACATTTCTATGGAAAAAGTCACACAGCAAAAAGCATCCTGACTATAAAACATAGTTCGGGACGTAAATAAGAGGCGAGTGAAAATCTAACAGGAATATAAAACAGTATAAATATGGACAGCGGGACGCAGTCTTTGTGGGGTATTCTGACAATAAGATGACAATATGTAAAGTAGCATGCTCTCGTCTGAATTCCAGCTGGACAGAGTCACCTTTTTTTCTTCAAGAACGCCAAAAATGACATAAATAGGCAACAAAATACTACTGGGCCGCAGCGTTTATGGAATAGCGCCTGCATAAATAATAATAATAATAATAATAATAATAATAATAATAATAATGAAAAAACGATTCTTCGGCTGTAGCACTCTTTCCGCACATAGATGCCATACCACCCGAAGAAAACACGACGCTTAGGGAACCGCCAGGCTGCCCGGAGCTTGACAAGAGCATTCGAGATGCCAATGTTCGAATCACGGACCTTCCGCATAGTAAATTAGCACCTTGACCATTGAGCTATCTCAAGCTCAG
Source organism: Opisthorchis viverrini (assembly GCF_000715545.1). Classification (NCBI taxonomy): domain Eukaryota; kingdom Metazoa; phylum Platyhelminthes; class Trematoda; order Opisthorchiida; family Opisthorchiidae; genus Opisthorchis; species Opisthorchis viverrini. Next base: position 15,252 of record NW_008752068.1, on the reverse strand, counting down.
TCTCCACAACAGGCAAATCTACATGGCAATCCAGTTAGATCGTGTTGTTTGTGCCAACCTTACGTTGGTGGAACACTGAGCTATTACAACTTGAAAGTCCACGAAGCCTTTCCTTCAAATGTACATACATGTGTCTGTGTGAAGCATAGTAATGAGGAATAAGATGGAGCAACTTGCTGCCTCCATCAACCATAGCGAGATTCCAACAATTACACTCCCATGTAATCCGTCAGAACCAAATAAGAACCAAGTAAGTAGGAAATCCGGTCTTCACAAAATATGAAAACCTACATATAGGTCAAACATGCCCACGGATATGAGGACTCAACTGTGAAAGGCAAGTCACTGATCGCATATGACATCAAAATGATGCGGAAGATGAGCCACAAGGTGAATTATTCATACAGGTGAATGCATATCCATGCTGTAAAACCCCTTGTTCGCTCATAAAAGGTGAATATAGTGCAGGAGGCAGGGATACTAGAGTCAAAGGTGATAGGACCGATCGAGATCGGTGGCTCCAGATGTGTGAATACTGTGGATGGCACTGCTTTCAGAAAGCTGTGATCGGTGGAATTACTAGATGTTTTCACTGAAGCGCTGTTCTTCAAGTTCGTATCTGTCAACACAGTAGACTATTGATGACTATGATTATTTTCGTATGCTTGAGTCTGAGAAGTAACCTTTGAACAGCTTTCTTCTTGTCATCTCTGAAAGCAACTACCCCTCGATGCCCTTCTTACTAAGTTCAATCGGGTTTTCCATTGACTCACTATTTACGAATGGGCCCATCGAGTGGAAATCAAGCTCACAAGGTTAAGGTATTCCGAGAAACTCGGCAATTGGGTCAACCCGCCAATGAATCGCCAAGACACAACTTCACTTTCTCTCGACAAACGACACGCTCTCATCGAATAGGCGATTCGACTCTACGATGATAGTGTAGGGGTGTTAAAAGATCTCATTTTGGGTCGGATCACGGTGATCACCACGGCCAGAAAGTAAACGACCATGGACAAACGGACGAGTGATTTAATGTTCAGTTGAATTTACCTATCTGTGAACGGCTCCCCTCGTGCGACCAACGTTTCTTAGAAGGATCACAAGAAAAACATAGATGTGGTGAATGTAAACAGTTGACCAAACTTACACCACACTAAAGTGCCATGTCCGGTAATTTAAACAGTGCGTTTAGATGTGCCGATAAGTTACCTAGCCGCCGGGATATCCGGAAGCAATATCAAAAGATTTACAGGAGAATGGGCCAAGTAAACGACACGCGATTTTGCGATTACGTACATCCAGGTCAACTGCTTAATAGGACTAATATCGCTCTACAACTATGTATGGAGGACGCCTCCCACCATCGCCCTATACTTTACTCGTGGTGTGGTTACGACCTTGGTTTACACACTTCTGATGGAACGATTGGATTTAACTACTCGTTTTGTTCACGACGAGGCTGACCAAGTGATGAAAGTTCGCTGAGTTCCCTCGGACGCCTTAAAGATTTGAAATCATTCATCAACACCTGGACTTTCGGACAGCTCTATTAACACTTATAATTTCGAAATGGGTCCCGAAAAGACCGAATTGTCCATTGTATTTGTTTTGATGCTACACTTCTGAACGGCATATTATTTTTTAGCTAGACCTAGACAGATATTCACGTGATTTTGTCATTCACGGTTGATTTCAGTGACTGAGCAACCAGAACTTCCCGAAATAACGCCGCACTGGTCACATGGCTGTCTGGCTCCCTATCGGCGAACTGGATTCTGTGGCGAGTCACAAAAGGACCTGCACTGCGCATGGTTGTTGTGGCTCAGACACGTGCAAGGGTGTAGGCTAAACTGTGATCACCATACCTACTGAAATGGCCCGTCTCATCCAAACGAAGCACCGGAATTGAGCTTGATCAGATGACTCAAATTTAGTTTATGATGTTCCAACTCTGGAAGTGAACTCGAATGATTTTTGATTTCCCATGACACCCTAATTCAACATCGAGTCATCTTCAGATTTATAACCAGAAAAATTTTGGATACTCGTTATAGTACCCGAAGAATTTTAACGATGTGTTCTAGAAATCCTTGGGCGTACTAACGCGAAAAAGGCATTTGTTATCAACGGTGTAAATAAACATCAGATTTACTCAATCAACCATCTCCCAACCATGGAATCCGATTCGATTGGGTGAGTCCTAGATTTATCACCTATGATTGATGTTGGTTAATGTACCCATCTTCTGCATTCTCCCCACATCCCGTTTCATACTGGTTGTGTCCAAAGAACGCTCCTGTATCGCTCAAATTTATACGGCAAAAGTACGAAAATGAGCAACGAACACCGTAGCTGGAATGAAAGTCTTTTCACTCTGGCGGATCCGCCACGCTAGGACGGGTGTGACTTGTAGCTACCTCACTTGTTTTAACCGGTCCGATAAAGCCGTGTGCAGGAATGTGGCCTGTGTCACGTGCGAATAACTCGAGCCATAGTGAGGAGTCGGATATTCGGCCGGATTAGGGGGGGGGGGAACTGCGAAAGGCAGAGCACCAAGAGAATTACCTCACTTCATAAGACTAATTCCGTTTGATGGATAGAATGTCACATGCGCTTATATCTCAAAAAAAGATATTTCTCCTATTTGTTCTAGTATCTGACGATGAGTGTACTAGCAAAAAAACTAGTTTCGGAAAGCAGCCACAAACAGATCAAGGCCAGTTGTAGCTGCGCGAGCCATAATTTTGATATTTGTGTAGTACATTCCATTGCAGGAAATTCGGTTGAGTAATCAGTCTGTCTGAAGACACAAATGCACGCACAAGGCCGAGAAAAGAGAATTTCGTGCATGAGCCGGCTTCCTACCATTATTAGACGCTACAGGAGACCAAACAGATGAGAGCATTTACTGAAACAGGGATCGCATCAACGGTTAGATTGACACGATCAACAGGAAGAGAAGCTGCTATCCGACGGAATAGTTAACGGTGAAACATACCAACTGGGATGCGAGTGACTATCAATGCGACGGGTTATCACACACACACAGCGGAATATTCAGTTCGATTTGTATGCCATGTGGATGATCAAGCTTCATATGAACCTGGTGTAGACATCAACAGATCTAACCCATAGCTGTTATACTTGAAAAATTCAACTGGGATGTGAGACAAACGTAGATTAGCGAGAACCAAACTACATGAACTCGACACCCTAATAAACATATTATCTAAGCTATTCTGTCACACTGAACCCCGTAAATTTAGCTAGGGTTGCATGACGCAATCACCGTGTGTAACTGCCATCTTAATCGAATACCTCTGCGAATGCTACCAAATTTCCTTACGATTCCATGCAACCATCTCAGTTTCCTGCGCACGGAAATGCCAAAAAAATCAGCAACAGCGCCGATACATGACAGTGGAACTTACGCCATCGCTCGCGATGAAACGGTAGTCACAGGCGGATATGGTAGACCGGCATCATCCAAGTATCTGGAATTTCACAAGGAGAGAACATGGAAGCTGATAGTTTGCCAGAAAGAGAAGCACAGTTAACAATTTAAGTCTAAAAAGTAGCATTAGATATCAGAAAGGTATTTTATTTTGAGTGAATTATCTACAAGTATGGCTGTGAGGTGAACGGATTCTGGCACACTGACACCTACCTAAGGCAGCGAAGCATCACTGTTGAACACGGATATTATGCTGCCGATGATGATGATGGCACATTTACGAGTTATTGAAACGGAATAAATTCCGTATCCTTGTGACGTCAAGACTTCCTGGAAACTATTATAAGGAACCTAGATAAGATTTTCGGTATGATCAGAGAGAAGAGTTTAATTATCTAGGCAGGAGAATAAAAACAACTTCATGTCTAGTTTATAAAAGTACCTATTGGGTTGGGTTGTGTTTCAGATGCAGAGAGCCCGATGGAACATCCTACCCTGGCAATAAGTCACAATTAGAATCCCATTGGACTACTTCACAATTCCTATCAGACGGTCGAGAAATGCCATGAAAATGTCCGAAAAATTATCATAAGAAACTTCTCCCTAAGTGATAACGCATACCACTGTTAGGAGGAAACGCTAACCGTGTGCGGAAATGAGAGGCTTCTAAGGTCATTGATGCAAGGAAACGTATGCTTATATGGTAGCCAGAATATATACGGATTAGCACCACTGAAAAGCAATCATTTCCTCTCGCTACACCAAGTTTAACATTCGACTCCCAGATCCAGATAGACGTCTCCAAGCTTCGATTAACGCACTATTGTGTCCTAGTGCAGTGTACAGTGTTTTTACGCACATCAACGCACTAGTCGGTCGCAACAGATTTCAAGCACGAAAACAACCCTTGCGTGAAGTCTGACTAGTGAGACTTCTAAAGTTGGTTGGGCTATGTACCTCCATCGGGGATGGAAATGGCAATATTTCGCCAACTGAACGCTCGACAAAACTATGAATTATCCATCTAACTATCTGTTCTTTTTAACCACTGATATTTGGAACTTCATCCTTCTTGTCATGAGCGAAGCCCATCAACTCAATGACTCCAGGAAACAGGTAATCCTCAGGCATGGGTTTGCCAAAGTTAAGCATGTATGAGACCAACTTACCGAAAGAACGTCAAAAATGAATGAGTCTGGTGTCATACGAATAAAACCCGCATTATGTATATGACTGATGGATATATTTGGTTAGCAGTCAAGGTTAGTCAACTGAATCCCGTATACAAACGTGCTTTCTGAATAAAAACGAATAGGAAGAATTTGTCATCGCGGGTGAAGTGCGATGGAGACCACAATAACTGACCTGTAGAAAATGTACTGACTGACGATGAAGTGAAAGCCCGCAGCCCACATGGATGTCGTAAACAAAAGAAGGGTAAGTATCGTCACAACATAAATCTTATGATTTCGTCTATTCATTGTCTAATATCTGCCTGAAAGAGAAAGAAACAGCATGAAAGTCACAGATCCATTGTAGACAAGTTTGCACGACCAGAGTATTGCAAACACCAAAGCTTGGAAAAACTACTGCGGTAGGTTAAACTTGCATATGTAAGGAAGAGTCTGGTTCGACCCCATCATTAGGGCACCTATCAGCTTTGTGGAAATATGTCCGTGAAAGGAAATGTCGGTATGATACATCCGACTTAGAAGTCAACCAGTTCTCAAATCTAAAAGCAGAAGACCTTATGACAAAATAAGCGAGATCATTTACTAGACTGAATGTTTTTCTTAAAACACGAACTGACCCATTCACACTCAACCTTAGCTCCTGTCTAGACTTGTGCAACCTAGCAGTATCCCAGCTCTCGTGCTTCCTTCGGATAACACCGCAGGTACGTACCGAAAGGGTGTTATTGTTGAACTATTATCATTATTTTTTGTGAGATTACATACAAAGGTACGAAGGAAGAAGGATTTCTCTTAGGTCTGTATCGCTGGTAGAAAAACGATTCGTTCCACCACACTCGGTGTACAAAAGGAGTCAAAGCTCAAACTGAGACTATGGAAACAATCCAAATGAGCGTGCTTACCGATAGGTCTTAATATGTATCGGATTACACAACAAGAGGATCGACCATTTCAGAATAACGGATAGGTTTTTGCCCTTGGTATGGTTGTGGCAACCAGGGTATATAAAGGCGGACAAAAAGTTTGATATTTCTGGATGTGGATATGACTCAGCTGGGCAAAGCGCCCGATGGAAGTGTTTGATCCGTAACTAACGGCGCGGAAAGGACACCTAAGGACTCCGAATCCAAGGGTGACATCCGAACTGACATCAAGTACATAGAAGTCAACCTCTTAGCCCCTCGCTCTCTTACATGCCTAATTCCCATCGTAATCGTTGCGAAGGACAATGGTGTCTCACTACTATAGCAGGTTAAGTGAATCTTTCAGCTGTTCAGCTGTAGCATCCTTTCATGCTAACTGCCATGCCACCCGAAGGTGGGGGCTAGGTTACTGCCAGGTTGCCCAAGCCTAGGCAGGGGAAGTCGAGAGACAGGTTCGAACCACGGACCTTCCAGTCAGTAAATTCGCGCCCTAACCACTCGGTTAAGTGAATAAGGTCTTACGAATAAAACAAAAATAGGACGCAAAGGATGACCTGACGACGGCCCACAACAAGCACCCAAAGTGCGCATACCACCAACACTCACACACAGCATGAACAGAAAATTACAGCACAAACACCCGCGACATTGGCTAGTCACATCGTTCCCAATGTCTCCAGTCACACGCAGAGAGTCTTCTGGGACCCGTGCTAAAAGGTGACCAGCACCTACAGCCCCGGATTTCCGTAGAATATTTCACTCCCTCTTGCCACATGGAAACTTCTCTACCTCGGCTTCTTTCGTTTGGATTAAGGCATGGAAAACAACGTTCCTCTAGGAAGACGATAATCCAACACGTATGAGGCATTTTAGATTGCAGTATTGGATGCGGTTTTTAAACAAAGTCCCCATTCCCCGATCTAACTAGTGAAAAATCGTTGATGCATGACAATTTCAGATGTAGTTCTGAGCCAGCAGTGGCCGAAGATGTTCCATATGTTCTGTACAGTGCGGATGAAAGCCCCGGAGCAGTACACCGACATATTCTATACTGAAGCAAGCGATATCCGAGGACAAACGGTACACTTTTGACGTCACAATCGGTGCAAATTGGCTAACGGAAGTACAGTTTTGGAGAGTCGTAAGGTTACTTCAAGTCTAATGTAACGCATGAGTGTCCTATGATGTTCTATAGCCTTCAGTGTTGCTACCTGAGTTCCTGGATGTCTATTCAAGGTCTAAACGTTTGGCAGCATAACTGTGTTGTGAGTCCAAAGAGTTGGATGACTGATAACTATTCTGGCTGTGCTTGCGCTCCATCCCCATTTTTAAAAGTATGAACAATACCATCTACGTATTCCAGATCAACAAAGATCTCACCCAAAGTGGCCTGAAAACCGGGTTCAGCGTCACTGTCTCATCAATGATGAAATCCGACCAAAGCAAAAGCCATGAACATCCCTGTTAGGCTTGTGAGGAAAGTTTTGAAGGCTTACTCAAAAAATCTCGCGTGCCAATAAGTGAATAGAAAGTGCATATGGCACTGACGAAATTCCGGGTAATGACTTGTCGTATCAGCACTTTCCAAACAACAGAGCGACCGACAAAATCAAACGTACTTTTGCAGTCAAGGGACACAGATTGTAAGGCGCCTATGTGAATATCGCTACGCCTGAAGGAGCCCATTCCTTCCCCAATGGGAAGGAATACCTCACACACCAAACGGACCTGAGAAAAAACCGAAAGCTTCGTGGAGGACTGAAGCTCAGGGGATGGAGAAGGAATACGATCAGATGCCTCAGTGATTAGAGCGCGATTTTACTAATCGAAAGGTCCGTGGTTCGAATCCGACATCAGCCTCTCGACTTCCCCTGTCTAGGCTTGGGCAGCTTGGCAGTATCTCAGCCCTCGTGCTTCCCTCGGGTTTTATGGTAGCTAGGCACACAAACGGTGTTACAGCTGGATGATTATTATTATTATTATTGCCAGAAACAGCATCACTCTGTGCCACACAACACGATCGAATTATGAAAAAGCAGCGTCATTGGAACGATAGGTGAAAAATATGGCTCAATAATTCACACTCAAAAGTTCAAATTGGAAAAAAAGGCCGACCACTTCGAAGAATAGCTTATCTGGCCTCCTGCAATAGAGACCCTGCAGACAATGCATGTAGAACAGTGGAATATAAACTCTGATCACCCATCAGAAACAATAACTTACAAAATATCCGTGTTGAAATGTGAGAATGCACCGGACCGGATGGTTTATATCTTCAAAGAAGGCGGAGAACCCTTGGTTACATGTCTGACAAAAATTAATGGTACTCTATGGAGCAAAGAGAAAATGCCCGTATAATGGGGCACATCAACAGGCGTTCCTACCTTCAAAAAGGGTAGTTGAACACTATGAAAAACATTGAGGCACAAGCCTGGTAGCTGTGGGATTAAAATGCTCTGTTGTCTTATCCTTAGAAGGTTGACATAACATAGAGAGAGATATTTGTGAAAATTCAACTGGGCGGCGTCCTGAAAGAGGATGTATCGATCACATTTTAACCCCCTGACAGATTTTGAAACAGTGACACTGAATCTAACAGCGAACAATGGTGATATTCCATGACTTGAACGCGGTCTTCGATTTGTGGATCATCAGGCGCTATGGCAGTGCCAATGGAGCAGAGGTCCCCTACTAAATCTTGACCCTTCATGAGGCACTGTACGCCAACTCCCGCAGACGCATGAAGACCCAACAAAAGCCTTCACCTGAGTTGACTACATCAACTGATACCACGCAAGGCTGTCCTCTTTCACCCTTCCTCTTCAAAGTTGCCATTGATATGACCATGGAAAACTCACCCCAAGCCTCTAATACTTGTGGGGTCGAAATGTTCCTAGAGCATTCGCTCAGGGAAGTCGAGTAGGTGGAAGACAGCTCTTCTTGGATCTGATGCGATTGTAATGCAGAAAACATTAAGTAGCCTAAATAACTCTGTCTTGTCTTTTGGCGTATACACACCTGCTTCAAGACTAGATGGGCTCGAACCATGGCCGCATTCTTGCGGATGAGCCCATTGAGGTAGTATACAAGTTTATCTACCTGGGAAGCTGTATAAGTTCCGGTGATTCATCCTCCATCCGGGTTGGGAGGGCCAGAGCAGCTTTGTGAAAATGTATCACCCGAGGCGTGACATCTGCTTATCTGACAAGGATCGAGTTCATAATGCTGCGATGCGCTCCATATTGTTACATGTGTATGAAACCTGATGGCTGCACGCTGGAGACAAAAAACTTTGTGCTTGACCTTCGATGTCTTTGGAGCATTGCCCGAGTCTGCTGGGGACACCGGATCAACAGCTTCATCATTACATTGAATGGTTTTGGGGAGAAATAATTTGGCTGGGATGAATGAACTTATAACACTCCACAGGTTGTACTAGCTTGGTCATGTGCTCCGTATGCCGGTCGACCAACTTGCAGAGCCTATATCCAAACTGTTGCCTTAAATGCACATCTCACTTCCCGATCTCCCCAATGGAAGGTTCACTGACAGCCCTGTATTTAAGTAACAATTATATAAGCTTCCGGCTCCACTAAATAGCCATCTACGCTACTCCAACAAATTATCTGCGAATGTAACTGTTGCAGCCATAACCACAACACCACAATTACGCAATTCTTATAGCTGATGATGGCATAACTTCCAACTTGTTCAGTGCACGTCCGAATATTCCACGAGACAGATTCAGATTGGCAGCAAAAGATTCACATAACTGCGTCAGCCCCATACGGCAATAACAGGATCAGCCATTAGTTATTTAGTAAAATTGTGAGGGTGACCAGGACAAACTTCCTAGGGTTTTGCCTCTCATTTCCAGGATTAGGAAATATCGCACAAATGCGCATCAAGTAATCTACTGAGGGCCTCGGACACCGACATCGCACAGGTATTCACGGGGCAAGATGGCTCAAGTGGTTAGAGCGCGAATATACTGACCTTAAGGTCCGTGGTTCGAACCCGACCTCTACCTCACGGCTTCCACTGTCTGGGGTTGGGCAACAGACAGTATTCCAGTCCTCGTGTAACTTTCTGGCGACATGGCATTTAGGCATCGAAAGCGTGCTACAGCTTAAGAATTTTTTTACAGGTAGTGACAGGAAATATTCCACAAATTCGTTGCCCTAAAAAAAAAACAGAAAAAACAGCGCTGGTAACTTGCACAGCCTGGGTTTATCCAACGTGTACTTGCGTCCAGGATAGGCCATATTTGTTAGAACAAAAACAAATCCACGGCGTGCGCCACCGCCCACTCAAGAAACATGAAGGAAAATCATGATTACACAAGTAAGAACCAGTAGAGGGACATTCGTCAACTCCTGCGCAGGATAAACCCGTTCTGCGCGTTGGGGCCAAACGAAAATCATCCAAGGATCCTAACGGAAACGTCGTTCACACTGGTAAAACATCTCTACCAGGTACTTCGTCAGTCGCTCCACGAAGACCACCTTTTCTCTGCTTGAAAGGAAGCGACTGTCAAGTCACCATTTAAAACTGGTGACCAACTACCGCCCGGCAGCTACAGGCCTATTGGCCTCAATAGCGTACCATGCAAGGTGATGGAACGCATTTTGAAGCGAGCCACCCCAGAGAATCTCATTTCCAACAAATTCATACCTCCAGTTAAACAAAGATTTCCCCAAAACCGTTCATCTGTGACGAGCATGCTCGTATTTCTGAACTGCCTAATCCAAAACTAGGACGAAGGACACATAATGGATATGATATTTTTCGACTTCTCAAAAGCACTCGATGGAGTCGCAAACGTTCCACTGATTCACACTCGAGTCACACGGGATTTAATGGGATATTCCATACTTTAATGAGACATTCCTATCGAATACATCATTCGTTCCGTTCCGAAACCGCTACTGTTTCCTATATGCGTCAACGACCTTGCAGATGTTCTTGCAAGTCCATACCTTCTTTTTGCGGACGACTTGAAATCCCGGAGTTCTAATGCCAGTGCCCTCCAAATGGATGTAGACACTGCAAAGCAGTGGTCGTTGGATTGATGCCTTCCTCTGAACGACGAAAAGGGCGTCCATATGTCATTTGAAGGAGACTCAGCGAACGCCTATTTCGTGCACTGTGGGAATGGACCAGAAGACATCACGGGGATAAATGCCAAGAAAAACTCAGGTATTTGGCTCTCTTCAAACATGCCGTTCTCAGTCCACCATGAAAAATCGGCCCAAAAGGCATTCTACGGATACTTCGGCGCACCTTCTCCCGTATTGGTCGCATGGACTTCCAAATACTCTATAGAGGACTGCGTTTGAATATGCCAAACAAGTTTTCTACTCAGGACGCAAAAAGGACGTAACCTTCAATGAGCGTGTCCATCGAGCTGTTACGAAAGTGGTTGCCAGCCTTAAATCCGTGAACTATGGAACGCGTCTCATGGTGCTTGATCTCTTTTCCTTGGACTATCATCGCCTCCGAGGAGATCTAATACTTATTTATGCCCTGTTTGAACAAGGCTTGGCCAACGGGTTTTTCACCGTTGATCCATGGAGACATGGTAAAGAGATTTTCAAGCTCAGAGTGCACACTTTTATTGGGCGCAATTTTTTTCTCATTTCGGATAGTTGCTGCGTAGAACAACCTTCCTCCGACGGTTGCCCACGTTCCATCTAGAACCCAGTTCAGGCACTACTAGACCCGTTTTAAGCGAGTCCTCGAGCTGACAAGCTTACCGCCCCGCGCTGAGAACCTAAAGAACAGTGCCACATCCTTTTTTCGCTTGTACCTTTCAGCTGAACGGCAGCCGCTAAGCGGCAAGAAGAAAACCGACCGGGAAACTTGGGCGAAAGCCTCGATCCACAGTCGTGTCTCAGCACATGAATCTGTGAAATTCTACTAAGATTTATCAAACCAGGGGAGATTCTCTAGTCTCTGAATCCGTTCTGGTAGTGCGTTCACAAAATTCGTACACGGAATTACGCGGCTGTTCTGTACTGAATGAATAGTTGGATGAACGCCACCTAAACTCTCAGCAGTATCGAAATGAATAAAAAATTGTGTACCTTCATTCAACGTTATGTGAATTCGTCTCTTCAATTCCAAATAAGTTCCCACCTCGTACACCTATAATGTAGTTATGGAAGGAATATCACTATTACCGCACTTTTCGATTCTTCATTTTTGGGGGCTTTGAGGAGTTGATGAAAGGCTTCATAGGATTTTATTGGGGAATAGAACCTTAGTTTGGTTTATATGCACTGCAACAGTGTTTTTAAGTGTTCTTTCCAGTCGTTCTCGGTCTTTGCGTAAGGTGTAACGCTTTTTTAAATATAATCCCCGGCGCCTTATATGGTCTCTACATGCATTTGATGGGAGTGTTGTTGACACAAGTCAGTGATACCTGAAGCCCAACTCAGCGACTATGTACAACTATACACTCGAAAATGAGGTATTTATCGTGCAGGTCCAATTTATGTGACGAACTAACGACAGACGGTTTCCGAGGTTGTGGTAATGGCATCAACTCAAACCTCATACGCCGAAACCCCGTAAGCAAGCTTGTACATCACCAATACTTACATATAAATCAGTCAAATTGACAGATACTGTATACTACAGAAAATAATACGACATTCAACAGTCGCGGATTTGAGAAACCACGGTTAGCTCAAGGTCACATTTACATAAACCACCGATTCACGGATTGATACACAGGATCAAGATTTTGACCAAGTTTCCTGGGTCGGTTTTGTCCTTGTCGTTAAGCGGCTGTCGTTCACCTGAAAGACAAAGGTGAAAAACGGTGTAGCACTGATCTTTGTGTTCTCACCGTGGGGCAGTATGCTTGCCAGAGCGAGGATTCGCAGCGAACGGAAACAATAGTCTGTCGGTAACTGCGGAGTTTTCTAGTCTTCCACTTCGTGGTTAAAATGCGTATGTCTACAGTGTTTTCTGCAACTTCTTTGTATGGGTGATTTCAACGAGTGAACAACCTTCAATCGCAAAAATGATACCTCGAAACGGAGAAAATTGTATTGTGGAAAATATTTCACCCTAACTAATTGCTGGAAACAATAACCAGACAGTGGAACCGAGAAGGGGGGAGACGTGGATCTATGCTGCACAGTTTTTGCGGTTTGTGTTGGAATCTATGTGCTAGTCAAATACTGAATGGCAAACCTACTGTACGACATTGTCTAGATGATCCATACGGTGTGTCGGCAGCTGGAAGATTTTCCATGACCAAGACACGGATGTTATATAACACATATTCTTCCTGATAGCTATGCAAATATGAAAACAGCACATTGTGACATCCCAATCAAAGAAAACCAAGACCACTCGCACTTGTGCCGCCAGCTTTTCCATGGCGAGTGTGTTACTTGATACTGTTCCCTCATCAGGGTCTGAATGGGCCACACGGTGGTTGCTTGAAGTCTAATCCCAGCATGTCCGTCGCGCGTGTCCCAACGATGTTCAGGGCATGTGGAAACCGTCGAAACAAAGTTATCTGTAGCCATCTGCCGAAGTATATGTGGCTAATATGCCCTGCTAATGACCGAGCCACAGACGAGTGTCCAAACTCGCGAAGCCTCTCCGCGACCGATTGCATATCTTATGTAATAATAAAGCAAAACCAGAAACCATTTGATCAACGGATCTGGCCGGCGCTCCCAACGGTAGTTGTGGATATCCTGGGCGGTAAGAAAATTGCCGACACCGTCAGCTGCAAGCCGGTACTCTTTATACGACGGCGTTTCATATTTCAGCATCTTCTGTATCTGTCGAAGTTCCCCTCGGCTAGCGATCGATTTACAGGCAATCAGTCACACGATAACCTCGTTGCTAAAATACTATAAACAAGAAGGTAACCGAGAGCTGGCCTTCACGCCTGTGTGTACAAATCCCGGACTGCGCAATCAGGCTTCGAATATTGTTTGCCATCGATAAATGCGTTCAAATTAGTGGTTGCTTCTGAATCTTTCGCCTTTGCTTTTGCAAGGTGGTCACCTGAAGTAGACCTCTTGTAAAAAATATTGGTGCGTTTTGACGGCTTTGCGCAATAATGCTGGATAGTCGTTCACCATATTTTTTTCAGCACAAAATACCGCTAATTTCTATTCTACCTAACTGTTGTGTGGTATACAGCCACAAAGGTAAGAATGACCCCAACCGCGGTTGCCAAGCAAAGCCCGGATAGGAAGCAGTCACAAATAATGAGCATTATCCGTCACAGTTGATGTCTTGAAGTATGATAATAGGAAACGCGAAATGAAGCCAACCTCCGGACGTGCTGAACCATGGCGATGAAACTTCGAAAAGTATTGCGTGCCACAAATCAAAAATGAATGTTACATGAAACAAACCCTAAAAAACTGGGGCCAATTAGACTGTTTTTCGGTTTGAGCATACACAGAGAAAAATGCGTTTTAACACAGATTCCTACTATAATGCAAGCCGGTTTTGGAGAAGATTCCGTGTGCCCATTACGGACATGTAACAAGTATATTTATGCTGACTTCGTCCTGTAGAAGTAGTCCAAACCGCGCTAAACAGACAATGCACTCATTTCTGAAACCGGAGGAGTAAGTTACAGCCACCCAGAAATTATACGGTCAAAGCACATTGGTTAAGCGTAGTCCACAACAGAAAGGGGCTGCAGCCAACCTGTTACTTTCTGTAGCTCCGGTTTATGCCAACGCCATGGAACAAAGTGAGTCACAGTTTTCAGTTGTCCATTAAACGGTGAATTGCACAGGTTGAAGCTGTATTTTTCCATGCACAATATGAGTATTTTTGGTCAAATATATTACTAAAGGATACGGCGTGGAAACCAAGCTGGGCTTATGAGAGTTGTTCTAAACGAATGATGCATCTTTCACCTGGGGTTGACGGGCCATACAAGCAATGCGAACTGCCTTACAGCGAATATTTCACCAAAACTGGACAAAAAATCGGGCGATAGAGGAAGACGAGGCTATTTTGAGCAACGGTAGAACGGAAAAAAGCATAACGCGATTATCTGGAATTAAACGAACCCCGATCCGGTTGGCTGGTCGGTCGATTATTAGGCGTGGTCCAAGTTCAGTTTTCCCAAAATTATGGATCTTCTAAAATCAAGGATTTCACAATCACATAAGCACTCAGCCCGATCGGTTTGACTGGCTTGGCGGTTTAGCGCCCCGAAAGAGCAAATTTTACATCAAGTATCTAACGCTCATCAGATCTTCATTATGACCACATTAGTGGATACATGTTTAAAAACGCATGCGGTCCCTTGTTTCAAGGGATTAAGTCTGTACTGACTGACCTTAAGAATTCCTTCATTCCAAACCTCTGAATATTTAACTTCGCTGCGTCCACTAAACGCGTATGCCCACTAAATTTCGGCATCGCAACATCGGTATACACAAGAGTTCTTCATTAATAACAATAATAACGTTTATTCCCAACCTATAGGTGACATACCGTCTGGCATGATCATGCGTTTACAGTCAGAACGGGGCATGACTGGGAGATTTGCGGGTAGTGGGGGTTGCGCGAAAAGAGGACAATGTCAAAAACAGTGGGAAGTATTCGATGAAATAATTATAGGTTTCTTTCGCTACTTGTAAGGAGGTCCGACAAATTCAAAGACTCCGTCGGCTGACATGAA